>NC_034197.2:45241458-45244947 GCF_002021735.2 Oncorhynchus kisutch | reverse complement strand
TTTCCTTTGTTTTATCTTCTGGTTCTCCCTCACTCCTTATTTCAATACAAGCTTGTTCTATGGCAACATGGAGATATAATATCTATCAAACTTCCTGTCTCTTTCTCTAGCCTGTAGGAGGAGGAAACAACTTTCTCCAGCTGCTGAAGAGCCACAAAGAGGAGTTGGAAGAAGGATGAGAGATCTGAGGAGGAGGAATGAAGAGCTGGAGAAAGAGAGGGAGGAGGGAGAGAGAGAGAGAGACTGCCTTCATCGCTCGGTTGAGCAGCTCCGAACCAAACCGGTGTGTGTGTGTGGTGTTACGGTCATTCTGTGAAGAAATGATAGCTTGGAAACGTGAAGTCTTACTGGGGACTATAATTGTGTTCCTTAGAGTTGTGGTGTTACTGAGGAAACGGTTCAGCGTTCCGATGCCCCGCCCTCCTCTGACAGGTATGCTTTCATTTTCTGACAGTCAGCATCACTTCCTGCAGTGTGTTGATGTCTGCTTCCTGTCTCCTCAGTTCCCACCTGGCCAAACTCACAGAGCAGCTTCAAGCCACACAGGGCAGGTAAGTGTGTCTCACTATTCTGCCTTGTAGTGGTTATGACCTATGATCCTAATATGTTCCTATGTGTGGTGTGGTGTCCGTGTGTGTGGTGTGGTGTCCCTGTGTGTGTGGTGTCCCTGTGTGTGTGGTGTCCGTGTGTGGTGTCCGTGGGTGTGTCCGTGGGTGTGGTGTCTCTGTGTGTGGGGTGTGGTGTCTCTGTGTGTGTGGTGTCTCTGTGTGTGTGGTGTCTCTGTGTGTGTGGTGTCTCTGTGTGTGGTGTCTCTGTGTGTGTGGTGTCTCTGTGTGGTGTCTGGGTGTGTGGTGTCTCTGTGTGTGGGTGTGGTGTCTCTGTGTGTGGTGTGGTGTGGGTGTGGTGTCCCTGTGTGTGGGTGTGTGGTGTCCCTGTGTGTGGTGTGGTGTCCCTGTGTGTGGTGTGGTGTCCCTGTGTGTGTGGTGTGGTGTCCCTGTGTGTGTGGTGTCCCTGTGTGTGTGGTGTGGTGTCTCTGTGTGTGGGTGTGGTGTCCCTGTGTGTGGTGTCCCTGTGTGTGTGGTGTGGTGTCTCTGTGTGTGGGTGTGGTGTCCCTGTGTGTGGGTGTGGCGTCCCTGTGTGTGTGGTGTTGTGTGGTGTCCGTGGGTGTGGTGTCCCTGTGTGTGTGGTG
Source organism: Oncorhynchus kisutch (assembly GCF_002021735.2). Taxonomy (NCBI): domain Eukaryota; kingdom Metazoa; phylum Chordata; class Actinopteri; order Salmoniformes; family Salmonidae; genus Oncorhynchus; species Oncorhynchus kisutch. The sequence continues at coordinate 45,243,758 of NC_034197.2, read as the reverse complement.
TGGTGTCTCTGTGTGTGGGTGTGGTGTCCCTGTGTGTGGTGTCCCTGTGTGTGGTGTGTGTGGTGGTGTGGTGTCCCTGTGTGTGTGGTGTCCCTGTGTGTGTGGTGTCCCTGTGTGTGTGGTGTGGTGTCCCTGTGTGTGTGGTGTCCCTGTGTGGTTGGTGTGGTGTCCCTGTGTGTGTGGTGTGGTGTCCCTGTGTGTGTGTGTGTGTGTGTGTGTGTGTGTGTGTGTGTGTGTAGGTACAGAGAGCTGCAGGAGCAGTTAGATTCCCTCCAGAAGAGTTCAGCTCAGAGAGACAGAACTGAAGTGCTGCTTAAACAGAAGGACAAGGACTGTACCCAGGTACACACTACTACTATACTATACTACACTATACTACACACTATACTATACTATACACTATACTACACACTATACTATACTATACACTATACTACACTATACTACACACTACACGCTATACTACACTATACTACACACTACACACTATACTATACACTACACTATACTATACCACCCTATACCACACTATACTACACTATACTACACTATACCACACACTATACTACACTATACCACACACTATACTACACACTATACTACACTATACTACACACACACTACACACACACTACACACACACTACACACTACACTATACTACACACTACACTATACTACACACTACACTACACTATACTACACACTACACTATACTACACTATACTACACACTATACTACACTACACACTACACTACACACTACACTACACACCATACACTATACTACACTACACACTATACTATACTACACACTACACTATACTACACACTACACTACACTATACTACCACTACACTATACTACACTATACTACACACTATACTACACTACACACTACACTACACACTACACTACACACCATACACTATACTACACACTACACTACACCACTATACTATACTACACACTATACTACACACTACACTACACACTATACTATACTACACTATACTACACACTACACTACACACTATACTATACTACACTATACTACACACTATACTACACACTACACTACACACTATACTATACTAGACACTATACTACACTATACTACACACTATACTATACTACACACTACACTACACACCATACACTACACTACACACTATACTATACTACACACTATACTACACACTATACTACACACTACACTATACTACACACTATACTATACTACACACTATACTACACACTACACTACACACTATACTATACTACACACTACACTATACTACACACTTCACTATACTACACACTATACTATACTACACACTATACTACACACTACACTACACACTATACTATACTACACACTACACTACACACCATACACTACACTACACACTATACTACACACTACACTACACACTATACTATACTACACACTATACTACACACTACACTATACTACACACTATACTACACACTACACTATACTACACACTATACTATACTACACACTATACTACACACTACACTATACTACACACTATACTATACTACACACTATACTACACACTACACTACACACTATACTATACTACACACTATACTACACACTACACTACACTACACACTATACTATACTATACTATACTACACACTACACCACACTACACTAGACTATACACTATACTACACTATACTACACACTACACTACACTACACACTATACTATACTACACACTATACTACACTATACTACACTATACTACACACTATACTACACACTATGCTACACACTATACTGCACACTACACACTATACTCTACACTACACACTATACTACACACTACACTACACACTATACTATACTACACACTATACTACACACTACACTACACACCATACACTATACTACACACTATACTACACACTACACACCATACTCTACACTACACTACACTATACACTACACTACACACTATACTATACTACACACTACACTGCACTACACTACACACTACACTACACTATACACTACACTACACACTATACTATACTACACACTATACTACACACTACACTACACTATACACTACACTATACACTATACACTACGCACTACACACACTGTACCCAGGTACACTCTACACACACTGTACCCAGGCACACACTACACACACACTGTACCCAGGTACACTCTACACACACTGTACCCAGGCGCACACTACACACACACTGTACCCAGGTACACTCTACACACACTGTACCCAGTGTACTACACTACACTAT
>NC_034197.2:45221458-45238958 GCF_002021735.2 Oncorhynchus kisutch | reverse complement strand
CACACACACACACACACACACTGTACCCAGGTACACACACACACACATACACACACTGTACACACACACACACACACTGTACCCAGGTACACACACACACACACACACACACACACACACACACACACACACACACACACACACACACACACTGCACACACACACACACTGTACCCAGGTACACACACACACACACACACACACTGTACCCAGGTACACACTACTCACACACTGTACAAACAACACTACACACACACTACACACAGGTACACACTACACACACACCACACACACACTGCACCCAGGTACACACACACACACACTGCACCCAGGTATACACACACTGTACCCGGGTACACACACACACACACACACACACACTGTACCCAGGTACACACTACACGCACACACCACACACACACTGTACCCAGGTACACACACACTGTACCCAGGTACACACACACTACACACACTGTACCCAGGTACACACACATTGTACCCAGGTGCACACACACCGGACTTAGTCATTTTGTGTAACAGTCAGTACTACTGCCTGGTCCTTTCAGTACTATCTGTCTGTCTGACAGTACTACTGCCTGGTCCTTTCAGTACTATCTGTCTGTCTGACAGTACTACTGCCTGGTCCTTTCAGTACTATCTGTCTGTCTGACAGTACTACTGCCTGGTCCTTTCAGTACTATCTGTCTGTCTGACAGTACTACTGCCTGGTCCTTTCAGTACTATCTGTCTGTCTGACAGTACTACTGCCTGGTCCTTTCAGTACTATCTGTCTGTCTGACAGTACTACTGCCTGGTCCTTTCAGTACTATCTGTCTGTCTGACAGTACTACTGCCTGGTCCTTTCAGTACTATCTGTCTCTCTGTGTGTTTAGCTGGATAAGGATGTCGAGGCGCTGAAGGCCCAGGTGACGTCTCTCCTGGGAGAGCTGAGAGAGAGACAGAGCTGTTTGGACCGGAGCCAGCAGGACCGCAACATCCTGGACGACAGGTATGACAACTACTGGTCCTGATGGGAGACCGGTTTGGGTTTTACTCTCTACTGGTGCTGATGGGAGACCGGTTTGGGTTTTACTCTCTATTGGTGCTGATGGGAGACCGGTTTGGGTTTTACTCTCTACTGGTGCTGATGGGAGACCGGTTTGGGTTTTACTCTCTACTGGTGCTGATGGGAGACCGGTTTGGGTTTTAGTATATACTGGTGCTGATGGGAGACCGGTTTGGGTTTTACTCTCTATTGGTGCTGATGGGAGACCGGTTTGGGTTTTACTCTCTATTGGTGCTGATGGGAGACCGGTTTGGGTTTTACTCTCTACTGGTGCTGATGGGAGACCGGTTTGGGTTTTACTCTCTATTGGTGCTGATGGGAGACCGGTTTGGGTTTTACTCTCTACTGGTGCTGATGGGAGACCGGTTTGGGTTTTACTCTCTACTGGTGCTGATGGGAGACCGGTTTGGGTTTTACTCTCTACTGGTGCTGATGGGAGACCGGTTTGGGTTTTAGTATATACTGGTGCGGATGGGAGACCGGTTTGGGCTTTACTCTCTACTGGTGCTGATGGGAGACCGGTTTGGGCTTTACTCTCTACTGGTGTTGATGGGAGACCGGTTTGGGTTTTCTTCTCTACTGGTGCTGATGGGAGACCGGTTTGGGTTTTAGTATATACTGGTGCTGATGGGAGACCGGTTTGGGTTTTACTCTCTACTGGTGCTGATGGGAGACCGGTTTGGGCTTTACTCTCTACTGGTGTTGATGGGAGACCGGTTTGGGTTTTCTTCTCTACTGGTGCTGATGGGAGACCGGTTTGGGTTTTAGTATATACTGGTGCTGATGGGAGACCGGTTTGGGTTTTACTCTCTACTGGTGTTGATGGGAGACCGGTTTGGGTTTTCTTCTCTACTGGTGCTGATGGGAGACCGGTTTGGGTTTTAGTATATACTGGTGCTGATGGGAGACCGGTTTGGGTTTTACTCTCTATTGGTGCTGATGGGAGACCGGTTTGGGTTTTACTCTCTACTGGTGCTGATGGGAGACCGGTTTGGGTTTTACTCTCTACTGGTGCTGATGGGAGACCGGTTTGGGTTTTACTCTCTACTGGTGCTGATGGGAGACCGGTTTGGGTTTTACTCTCTACTGGTGCTGATGGGAGACCGGTTTGGGTTTTACTCTCTACTGGTGCTGATGGGAGACCGGTTTGGGTTTTACTCTCTACTGGTGCTGATGGGAGACCGGTTTGGGTTTTACTCTCTACTGGTGCTGATGGGGGACCCGGTTTGGGTTTTACTCTCTACTGGTGCTGATGGGGGACCGGTTTGGGTTTTACTCTCTACTGGTGCTGATGGGAGACCGGTTTGGGTTTTACTCTCTACTGGTGCTGATGGGAGACCGGTTTGGGTTTTACTCTCTACTGGTGCTGATGGGAGACCGGTTTGGGTTTTACTCTCTACTGGTGCTGATGGGGGACCGGTTTGGGTTTTACTCTCTACTGGTGCTGATGGGGGACCGGTTTGGGTTTTACTCTCTACTGGTGCTGATGGGAGACCGGTTTGGGTTTTACTCTCTACTGGTGCTGATGGGAGACCGGTTTGGGTTTTACTCTCTACTGGTGCTGATGGGAGACCGGTTTGGGTTTTACTCTCTACTGGTGCTGATGGGAGACCGGTTTGGGCTTTACTCTCTACTGGTGTTGATGGGAGACCGGTTTGGGTTTTCTTCTCTACTGGTGCTGATGGGAGACCGGTTTGGGTTTTAGTATATACTGGTGCTGATGGGAGACCGGTTTGGGTTTTACTCTCTACTGGTGCTGATGGGAGACCGGTTTGGGCTTTACTCTCTACTGGTGTTGATGGGAGACCGGTTTGGGTTTTCTTCTCTACTGGTGCTGATGGGAGACCGGTTTGGGTTTTAGTATATACTGGTGCTGATGGGAGACCGGTTTGGGTTTTACTCTCTACTGGTGTTGATGGGAGACCGGTTTGGGTTTCTTCTCTACTGGTGCTGATGGGAGACCGGTTTGGGTTTTAGTATATACTGGTGCTGATGGGAGACCGGTTTGGGTTTTACTCTCTATTGGTGCTGATGGGAGACCGGTTTGGGTTTTACTCTCTACTGGTGCTGATGGGAGACCGGTTTGGGTTTTACTCTCTACTGGTGCTGATGGGAGACCGGTTTGGGTTTTACTCTCTACTGGTGCTGATGGGAGACCGGTTTGGGTTTTACTCTCTACTGGTGCTGATGGGAGACCGGTTTGGGTTTTACTCTCTACTGGTGCTGATGGGAGACCGGTTTGGGTTTTACTCTCTACTGGTGCTGATGGGAGACCGGTTTGGGTTTTACTCTCTACTGGTGCTGATGGGGGACCGGTTTGGGTTTTACTCTCTACTGGTGCTGATGGGGGACCGGTTTGGGTTTTACTCTCTACTGGTGCTGATGGGAGACCGGTTTGGGTTTTACTCTCTACTGGTGCTGATGGGAGACCGGTTTGGGTTTTACTCTCTACTGGTGCTGATGGGAGACCGGTTTGGGTTTTACTCTCTACTGGTGATGATGGGGGACCGGTTTGGGTTTTACTCTCTACTGGTGCTGATGGGAGACCGGTTTGGGTTTTATTCTCAGACTCCACATGGAACGATGTCTGTTTTTATAGTTCACTCTGCTACGTCAGTCTCCATCTCTCTGCTATGTCAGTCATCTCACTCCTTGTCTCTGCTACGTCAGTCCTCTCTCTCCTTGTCTCTGCTACGTCAGTCCTCTCTCTCCTTGTCTCCGCTACGTCAGTCCTCTCTCTCCTTGTCTCTGCTACGTCAGTCCTCTCTCTCCTTGTCTCCGCTACGTCAGTCCTCTCTCTCCTTGTCTCTGCTACGTCAGTCCTCTCTCTCCATGTCTCTGCTACGTCAGTCCTCTCTCTGCTACGTCAGTCCTCTCTCTCCTTGTCTCTGCTACATCAGTCATCTCTCTCCTTGTCTCTGCTATGTCAGTCATCTCTCTCCTTGTCTCTGCTACGTCAGTCATCTCTCTCCTTGTCTCTGCTACGTCAGTCCTCTCTCTCCTTGTTTCTGCTATGTCAGTCCTCTCTCTCCTTGTCTCTGCTACGTCAGTCTTCTCTCTGCTACATAAGTCATCTCTCTCCTTGTCTCTGCTACGTCAGTCATCTCTCTCCTTGTCTCTGCTACGTCAGTCCTCTCTCTCCTTGTCTCTGCTACGTCAGTCTTCTCTCTGCTACATAAGTCATCTCTCTCCTTGTCTCTGCTACGTCAGTCATCTCTCTCCTTGTCTCTGCTACATCAGTCATCTGTCCTTGTCTGCTACGTCAGTCCTCTCTCGCCTTGTCTCTACTACGTCAGTCCTCTCTCGCCGTGTCTCTGCTACGTCAGTCCTCTCTCGCCGTGTCTCTGCTACGTCAGTCCTCTCTCTCCTTGTCTCTGCTACGTCAGTCATCTCTCTCCTTGTCTCTGCTACGTCAGTCTTCTCTCTCCTTCTCTCTGCTACATAAGTCATCTCGCCTTGTCTCTGCTACGTCAGTCATCTCGCCTTGTCTCTGCTACGTCAGTCATCTCTCTCCTTGTCTCTGCTACATCAGTCCTATCTCTCCTTGTCTGCTACGTCAGTCCTCTCTCTCCTTGTCTCTGCTACGTCAGTTCTCTCTCGCCTTGTCTCTGCTACGTCAGTCCTCTCTCGCCTTGTCTCTGCTACGTCAGTCCTCTCGCCTTGTCTCTACTACGTCAGTCCTCTCTCGCCGTGTCTCTGCTACGTCAGTCCTCTCTCCGTGTCTCTGCTACGTCAGTCATCTCTCTCGATCTCTCTGTTACGTCAGTCCTCTCACTCCTTGTCTCTGATACGTCAGTCATCTCTCTCCTTGTCTCTTTCCACGAACACCCCTGTCACTCAGCTACCCTGAGTCACAACAACCACTCGCAGGGACAATATGCCCGGTCACATGGTCAGTGCTGTTGATGTTGGTGACAGTATGCACGGTCACATGATGTTGGTGACAGTATGTACGGTCACATGGTCAATGCTGCAGATGTTGGTGACAATATGCACGGTCACATGATGTTGGTGACAATATGCACGGTCACATGATGTTGGTGACAATATGCACGGTCACATGATGTTGGTGACAGTATGCACGGTCACATGATGTTGGTGACAGTATGCACGGTCACATGGTGTTGGTGACAGTGGGCACGGTCACATGGTGTTGGTGACAGTATGCACGGTGTTGGTGACAGTATGCACGGTCACACGATGTTGGTGACAGTATGCACGGTCACATGATGTTGGTGACAGTATGTACGGTCACATGGTCAATGCTGCAGATGTTGGTGACAATATGCACGGTCACATGATGTTGGTGACAATATGCACGGTCACATGATGTTGGTGACAATATGCACGGTCACATGATGTTGGTGACAGTATGCACGGTCACATGATGTTGGTGACAGTATGTACGGTCACATGGTCAATGCTGCAGATGTTGGTGACAATATGCACGGTCACATGATGTTGGTGACAATATGCACGGTCACATGATGTTGGTGACAATATGCACGGTCACATGATGTTGGTGACAGTATGCACGGTCACACGATGTTGGTGACAGTATGCACGGTCACACGATGTTGGTGACAGTATGCACGGTCACACGATGTTGGTGACAGTATGCACGGTGTTGGTGACAGTATGCACGGTCACACGGTGTTGGTGACAGTATGCACGGGCACATGATGTTGGTGACAGTATGCACGGTGTTGGTGACAGTATGCACGGTCACATGATGTTGGTGACAGTATGCATGGTGTTGGTGACAGTATGCATGGTGTTGGTGACAGTATGCATGGTGTTGGTGACAGTATGCATGGTGTTGGTGACAGTATGCATGGTGTTGGTGACAGTATGCACGGTCACACGGTGTTGGTGACAGTATGCACGGTCACACGATGTTGGTGACAGTATGCACGGTCACACGATGTTGGTGACAGTATGCACGGTCACACGATGTTGGTGACAGTATGCACGGTCACATGATGTTGGTGACAGTATGCACAGTATGCACGGTCACATGATGTTGGTGACAGTATGCACGGTGTTGGTGACAGTATGCACGGTGTTGGTGACAGTATGCACGGTCACATGATGTTGGTGACAGTATGCACGGTCACATGATGTTGGTGACAGTATGCACGGTCACATGATGTTGGTGACAGTATGCATGGTCGCACGATGTTGGTGACAGTATGCACGGTCGCACGATGTTGGTGACAGTATGGACGGTCGCACGGTGTTGGTGACAGTATGCACGGTCGCACGGTGTTGGTGACAGTATGCACGGTCACATGATGTTGGTGACAGTATGCACGGTCACACGGTGTTGGTGACAGTATGCACGGTCGCACGGTGTTGGTGACAGTATGCACGGTCACACGATGTAGGTGACAGTATGCACGGTCACACGGTGTTGGTGACAGTATGCACGGTCACACGATGTTGGTGACAGTATGCACGGTCACACGATGTTGGTGACAGTATGCACGGTCACACGATGTTGGTGACAGTATGCACGGTCACATGGTGTGGTGACAGTATGCACGGTCACATGGTGTTGGTGACAGTATGCACGGTCACATGATGTTGGTGACAGTATGCACGGTCACATGATGTTGGTGACAGTATGCACGGTCACATGATGTTGGTGACAGTATGCACGGTCACATGGTGTTGGTGACAGTATGCACGGTCACATGGTCAGTGCTGCGGATGTTGGTGACAGTATGCACGGTCACATGATGTTGGTGACAGTATGCACGGTGTTGGTGACAGTATGCACGGTGTTGGTGACAGTATGCACGGTCACATGATGTTGGTGACAGTATGCACGGTGTTGGTGACAGTATGCACGGTCACATGATGTTGGTGACAGTGGGCGCGGTCACACGGTATTGGTGACAGTATGCACGGTGTTGGTGACAGTATGCACGGTCACATGATGTTGGTGACAGTATGCACGGTCACACGGTGTTGGTGACAGTATGCACGGTCGCACGGTGTTGGTGACAGTATGCACGGTCACACGATGTAGGTGACAGTATGCACGGTCACACGGTGTTGGTGACAGTATGCACGGTCACACGATGTTGGTGACAGTATGCACGGTCACACGATGTTGGTGACAGTATGCACGGTCACACGATGTTGGTGACAGTATGCACGGTCACATGGTGTTGGTGACAGTATGCACGGTCACATGGTGTTGGTGACAGTATGCACGGTCACATGATGTTGGTGACAGTATGCACGGTCACATGATGTTGGTGACAGTATGCACGGTCACATGGTGTTGGTGACAGTATGCACGGTCACATGGTCAGTGCTGCGGATGTTGGTGACAGTATGCACGGTCACATGATGTTGGTGACAGTATGCACGGTGTTGGTGACAGTATGCACGGTCACATGATGTTGGTGACAGTATGCACGGTGTTGGTGACAGTATGCACGGTCACATGATGTTGGTGACAGTGGGCGCGGTCACACGGTATTGGTGACAGTATGCACGGTGTTGGTGACAGTATGCACGGTCACATGATGTTGGTGACAGTGGGCACGGTCACATGATGTTGGTGACAGTATGCACGGTCACATGATGTTGGTGACAGTATGCACGGTCACATGATGTTTGGTGACAGTATGCACGGTCACATGATGTTGGTGACAGTGGGCACGGTCACATGGTGTTGGTGACAGTATGCACGGTCACAAGGTGTTTTGGTGACAGTATGCACGGTCACATGATGTTGGTGACAGTGGGCACGGTCACATGGTGTTGGTGACAGTATGCACGGTCACATGATGTTGGTGACAGTATGCACGGTCACATGATGTTGGTGACAGTATGCACGGTCACATGATGTTGGTGACAGTATGCACGGTCACATGATGTTGGTGACAGTATGCACGGTCACATGATGTTGGTGACAGTATGCACGGTCACATGATGTTGGTGACAGTATGCACGGTGTTGGTGACAGTATGCACGGTCACATGATGTTGGTGACAGTGGGCGCGGTCACACGGTATTGGTGACAGTATGCACGGTGTTGGTGACAGTATGCACGGTCACATGATGTTGGTGACAGTGGGCACGGTCACATGATGTTGGTGACAGTGGGCACGGTCACATGATGTTGGTGACAGTATGCACGGTCACATGATGTTGGTGACAGTATGCACGGTCACATGATGTTGGTGACAGTGGGCACGGTCACATGGTGTTGGTGACAGTATGCACGGTCACATGGTGTTGGTGACAGTGCACGGTCACATGATGTTGGTGACAGTATGCACGGTCACATGATGTTGGTGACAGTATGCACAGTCACAAGGTGTTTTGGTGACAGTATGCACGGTCACATGATGTTGGTGACAGTGGGCACGGTCACATGGTGTTGGTGACAGTATGCACGGTCACATGATGTTGGTGACAGTATGCACGGTCACATGATGTTGGTGACAGTATGCACGGTCACATGATGTTGGTGACAGTATGCACGGTCACATGATGTTGGTGACAGTATGCACGGTCACATGATGTTGGTGACAGTATGCACGGTCACATGATGTTGGTGACAGTATGCACGGTCACATGATGTTGGTGACAGTATGCACGGTCACATGATGTTGGTGACAGTGGGCGCGGTCACACGGTATTGGTGACAGTATGCACGGTGTTGGTGACAGTATGCACGGTCACATGATGTTGGTGACAGTGGGCACGGTCACATGATGTTGGTGACAGTATGCACGGTCACATGATGTTTGGTGACAGTATGCACGGTCACATGATGTTGGTGACAGTGGGCACGGTCACATGATGTTGGTGACAGTGGGCACGGTCACATGGTGTTGGTGACAGTATGCACGGTCACATGGTGTTGGTGACAGTGCACGGTCACATGATGTTGGTGACAGTATGCACGGTCACATGATGTTGGTGACAGTATGCACGGTCACATGATGTTGGTGACAGTATGCACAGTCACAAGGTGTTTTGGTGACAGTATGCACGGTCACATGATGTTGGTGATAGTGGGCACGGTCACATGGTGTTGGTGACAGTATGCACGGTCACATGGTGTTGGTGACAGTATGCACGGTCACATGATGTTGGTGACAGTATGCACGGTCACATGATGTTGGTGACAGTATGCACGGTCACATGATGTTGGTGACACCGATGCTGATTTCTACTTTGTTCTTTAATTCCACTATTAGTTTGTGTATCTTACTGTCTGCAAAAAGCTAGTTGTTTTTTTCTTAGCAAGTTGTGTCTAAAATAAATCTCTTTCACCACTAATCTGTAACCAGATAGCTAATGCCGCCTGATCCGGAGCTGTTACAGACCTCGATCAGCATGTTGCTGTATATCAGACAGGAAGCCTTCGTGTTTTTGCTACGTCAAAGCTATAGTAAGAGAGAACATTTAATTTAACATGAATTAGGGTCCACTGGGAAACACATAATGTATTACCACCATAGTGTTTTATATATACACTGCTCAAAAAAATAAAGGGAACACTAAAATAACACATCCTAGATCTGAATGAATGAAATATTCTTATTAAATACTTTTTTCTTTACATAGTTGAATGTGCTGACAACAAAATCACACAAAAACTATCAATGGAAATCAAATGTATCAACCCATGGAGGTCTGGATTTGGTGTCACACTCAAAATTAAAGTAGAAAACCACACTACAGGCTGATCCAACTTTGATGTAATGTCCTTAAAACAAGTCAAAATGAGGCTCAGTAGTGTGTGTGGCCTCCACATGTCTGTATGACCTCCCTACAACGCCTGGGCATGCTCCTGATGAGGTGGCGGATGGTCTCCTGAGGGATCTCCTCCCAGACCTGGACTAAAGCATCCATCAACTCCTGGACAGTCTGTGGTGCAACGTGGCGTTGGTAGATGGAGTGAGACATGATGTCCTAGATGTGCTCAATTGGATTCAGGTCTGGGGAACGGGCCGGCCAGTCCATAGCATCAATGCCTTCCTCTTGCAGGAACTGCTGACACACTCCAGCCACATGAGGTCTAGCATTGTCTTGCATTAGGAGGAACCCAGGGCCAACCACACCAGCATATGGTCTCACAAGGGGTCTGAGGATCTCATCTCGGTACCTAATGGCAGTCAGGCTACCTCTGCGCCCCCCCCCCTCCCCCAAAGAAATGCCACCCCCACACCATGACTGACCCACCGCCAAACCAGTCATGCTGGAGGATATTGCAGGCAGCAGAACGTTCTCCACGGCGTCTCCAGACTCTGTCACGTCTGTCACATGTGCTCAGTGTGAACCTACTTTCATCTGTGAAGAGCACAGGGCGCCAGTGGCGAATTTGCCAATCTTGGTGTTCTCTGGCAAATGCCAAACGTCCTGCACGGTGTTGGGCTGTAAGCACAACCCCCACCTGTGGACGTCGGGCCCTCATACCACCCTCATGGAGTCTATTTCTGACCGTTTGAGCAGACACCTGCACATTTGTGGCCTGCAGGAGGTCATTTTGCTGGGCTCTGGCAGTGCTGCTCCTCCTTGTACAAAGGCGGAGGTAGCGGTCCTGCTGCTGGGTTGTTGCCCTCCTACGGCCTCCTCCATGTCTCCTGATGTACTGGCCTGTCTCCTGGTAGCGCCCCCATGCTCTGGACACTACGCTGACAGACACAGCAAACCTTCTTGCCACAGCTCTCATTGATGTGCCATCCTGGATGAGCTGCACTACCTGAGCCACTTGTGTGGGTTGTAGACTCCGTCTCATGCTACCACTAGAGTGAAAGCACCGCCAGCATTCAAAAGTGACCAAAACATCAGCCAGGAAGCATAGGAACTGAGAAGTGGTCTGTGGTCCCCACCAGCAGAACCACTCCTTTATTGGGGGTATCTTGCTAAATGCCTATAATTTCCACCTGTTGTCTATTCCATTTGCACAACAGCATGTGAAATGTATTGTCAATCAGTGTTGCTTCCTAAGTGGACAGTTTGATTTCACAGAAGTGTGATTGACTTGGAGTTACATTGTGTTCCCTTTATTGTTTTGAGCTGTGTGTATATATATATATGAAGAACATTTAGGAGTGTTGTTTTTCAACAACATTATACCATCTAATACTGTCAAAAATGAAAAATATTGTAATGTGATATTTTAGCCACATCACCCAGACCTGTGTGTGTGTGTGTCAACAAGTTGCCTAAGCTTTAGCTGTCTCAGTGAGTTCACTAAGCTTGTGGCATGCAGACAACTCTGGTTCCAAACCCATGTTATGTTTCATTGAGGAAATGTGGATACCTAGTCAAGTTGTACAACTGAATGTATTTAACTTAAATGTGTCTTCCGCATTTAACCCAACCCCTGCCTTAATCGACATCCACGTCTTCAGCGCCCAGAGAACAGTGGGTTAACAGCCTTGCTCCAGGGCAAAACGACCGATTTTTACCTTGTCAGCTCGGGGATTCAATCCTGCAACCTAGCTACCTGCCGTCCCTCTAGGCTACCTGCCGCCCCCTCTAGGCTACCTCCCGCCCCTCTAGGCTACCTGCCGCCCCTCTAGGCTACCTGCCGCCCCTCTAGGCTACCTGCCGCCCCCTCTAGGCCACCTGCCGCCCCCTCTAGGCCACCTGCCGCCCCCTCTAGGCCACCTGCCGCCCCCTCTAGGCCACCTGCCGTCCCTCTAGGCTACCTGCCGTCCCTCTAGGCTACCTGCCGCCCCCTCTAGGCTACCTGCCGCCCCCTCTAGGCTACCTGCCGCCCCCTCTAGGCTACCTGCCGCCCCCTCTAGGCTACCTCCCGCCCCTCTAGGCTACCTCCCGCCCCTCTAGGCTACCTGCCGCCCCTGTAGGCTCCCCTTGTTGTGATGACTGTAGTGGTGGAGACTCTCCTTGATGTGATGAGGTAGTGGTGGAGACTCTCCTTGTTGTGATGAGGAAGTGGTGGAGACTCTCCATGATGTGAGGACTGTAGTGGTGGAGACTCTCCTTGATGTGAGGACTGTAGTGGTGCAGACTCTCATTGATGTGAGGACTGTAGTGGTGGAGACTCTCCTTGTTGTGATGAGGTAGTGGTGGAGACTCTCCTTGATGTGATGAGGTAGTGGTGGAGACTCTCCTTGATGTGATGAGGTAGTGGTGGAGACTCTCCTTGATGTGATGAGGTAGTGGTGGAGACTCTCCTTGATGTGATGAGGTAGTGGTGGAGACTCTCCTTGTGATGAGGTAGTGGTGGAGACTCTCCTTGTTGTGATGAGGTAGTGGTGGAGACTCTCCTTGATGTGATGAGGTAGTGGTGGAGACTCTCCTTGATGTGATGAGGTAGTGGTGGAGACTCTCCTTGTTGTGATGAGGTAGTGGTGGAGACTCTCCTTGATGTGATGACTGTAGTGGTGGAGACTCTCCTTGATGTGATGAGGTAGTGGTGGAGACTCTCCTTGATGTGATGACTGTAGTGGTGGAGACTCCTTGTTGTGATGAGGTAGTGGTGGAGACTCTCCTTGATGTGATGAGGTAGTGGTGGAGACTCTCCTTGATGTGATAAGGTAGTGGTGGAGACTCTCCTTGATGTGATGAGGTAGTGGTGGAGACTCCTTGATGTGATGAGGTAGTGGTGGAGACTCTCCTTGATGTGATGAGGTAGTGGTGGAGACTCTCCTTGATGTGAGGACTGTACTGGGGTTGTAATTTTGTGTAGGCAAAACAAAACACTTCAGTCAGACAGGGATTTCCTCAACAGGCACTCACTACACGCACTGCACTCTCTCTCTCTGTGTGTGTGTGTGTGTGTGCAGGCTGAGCAGTACTCGGGAGTCATTGGCAGCATCAGAGAGAGAGATGGAACAACAGAGGAAGCAGCATTCTGTGACGGTAGACAAACTACTGCTGCAGACACACAACCTAGAGACCGCCCTGAAGACTGACCGCCTGGTTATTACTGAGGAGAGGTACACACACACACAACCTAGAGACTGCCCGCCTGGTTGTTACTGAAGAAGTACACACTAATCCATATTGTGATAATAATAATGTCTTCCAGAAGGAAGCTTGCCCAGCTGCAGCACGCCTACACCTGTCTGTTTAAGGACTACGACTCCAAACTCAAGACTGAGGTGTGTGTGGCAGAGGGTGTGTGTTAGAGATCGACCGATTAATCGGAATGGCCGATTTAATTAGGGCCGATTTCAAGTTTTCATAACAATCGAAAATCGGTATTTTTGGGCACCGATTTAGCTGCTTTTATAATAAAAATACAAAATATATATATATATATTTTCACATTTAACTTTTATTTAACTAGACAAGTCAGTTAAGAACAAATTCTTATTTTCAATGACGGCCTGGGAACAGTGGGTTAACTGCCTGTTCAGGGGCAGAAAGACAGATTTTTAACCTTGTCAGCCCGGGGTCCCAATCTTGCAACCTTACAGTGAACTAGCCCAACACAATAATGACCTGCCTCTCTCTCGTTGCACACCACAAGGAGACTGTTAGAAGCCAAGGTAAGTTGCTAGCTAGCATTAAACTTATCTTGTAAAAAACAATCAATCATAATCACTAGTTAACTACACATGGTTGATGATATTACTAGTTTATCTAGCGTGTCCTGCGTTGCATATAATCGATGCGGTGCGTATCGTTGCTCCAATGTGTACCTAACCATGAACATCAATGCCTTTCTTAAAATCAATACACACAATTATATATTTTTAAACCTGCATATTTAGTTAATATTGCCTGCTAACATGATTTTATTTTAACTAGGGTAATTGTCACTTCTCTTGTGTTCTGTGCAACAGAGTCGGGGTATATGCAGCAGTTTGGGCTGCCGGGCTCGTTGTGAACTGGGTGAAGACTATTTCTTCCTAACAAAGACAGCCAACGTCGCCAAACGGGGGATGATTTAACAAAAGCGCAATCGTTGCTTGACTGTACTGAACCATAAACATCAATGCCTTTCTTAAAATCAATACACAGAAGTATATTTTTTAAACCTGCATATTTAGTTAAAAGAAATCCAGGTTAGCAGGCAATATTAACCAGGGAAATTGTGTCACTTCTCTTGCGTTCATTGCACGCAGAGTCAGGGTATATGCAACAGTTTGGGCCGTCTGGCTCGTTGCTAATTAATTTGCCAGAATGTTATGTAATTATGACATAACATTGAAGGTTGTGCAATTTAACAGGAATATTTAGACTTAGGGATGCCACCCGTTAGATAAAATACAGAACAGTTCCGTATTTCACTGAAAGAATAAACGTTTTGTTTTCAAGATGATAGTTTCCGGATTCGACCATATTAATGACCAAAGGCTCGTATTTCTGTGTGTTATTATGTTATAATTAAGTCTATGATTTGATATTTGATAGAGCAGTCTGACTGAGCGGCGGTAGGAGGCAGCAGGCTCATAAGCATTAATTCAAACAGCCCTTTCGTGCGTTTTGCCAGCAGCTCTTCGCTGTGCTTCAAGCATTGAGCTGTTTATGACTTCAAGCATATCAACTCCCGAGACTAGGCTGGTGTAACCGATGTGAAATGGCTAGTTAGCGGGGTGCGCGCTAATTTAGTTTCAATCGGTGACGTCACTCGCTCTGAGACTTGGAGTAGTTGTTCCCCTTGCTCTGCATGGGTAATGCTGCTTCGAGGGTGACTGTTGTCAATGTGTTCCTGGTTCGTGCCCAGGGAGGAGCGAGGAGAGGGATGGAAGCTATACTGTTACACTGGCAATACTAAAGTGCCTATAAGAACGTCCAATAGTCAAAGGTTAATGAAATACAAATGGTATAGAGAGAAATAGTCCTATAATAACTACAACCTAAAACTTCTTACCTGGGAATATTGAAGACTCATGTTAAAAGGAACCACCAGCTTTCATATGTTCTCATGTTCTGAGCAAGGAACTGAAACCTTAGCTTTCTTACATGGAACATATTGCACTTTTACTTTCTTCTCCAACACTTAGTTTTTGCATTGTTTACTTGATGCTAAATTGATTTTATTGATGTCTTATATTCAGTTAAAATAAGTGTTCAGTATTGTTGTAATTGTCATTATTACAAATAAATAAATACAAATCGGCCGCTTATTTTTTTTTTTGGTGTTTTTTTCCCCCTGCTTTTTTGGCCCTCCAATAATCGGTCGACCTCTAGTGTGTGTGTGGCAGAGGTTGTGAGTGTGTGTGTGGCAGAGGTTGTGAGTGTGTGTGTGGCAGAGGTTGTGAGTGTGTGTGTGGCAGAGGTTGTGAGTGTGTGTGTGGCAGAGGTTGTGAGTGTGTGTGTGGCAGAGGTTGTGAGTGTGTGTGTGGCAGAGGTTGTGAGTGTGTGTGTGGCAGAGGTTGTGAGTGTGTGTGTGGCAGAGGTTGTGTGTGGCAGAGGTGTGTGTGTGGCAGAGGTTGTGAGTGTGTGTGGCAGAGGTTGTGAGTGTGTGTGTGGCAGAGGTTGTGAGTGTGTGTGTGGCAGAGGTTGTGAGTGTGTGTGTGTGGCAGAGGTTGTGAGTGTGTGTGTGTGGCAGAGGTTGTGAGTGTGTGGTGTGGCAGAGGTTGTGAGTGTGTGTGTGTGGCAGAGGTTGTGAGTGTGTGTGTGTGGCAGAGGTTGTGAGTGTGTGTGTGTGGCAGAGGTTGTGAGTGTGTGTGTGTGGCAGAGGTTGTGAGGTGTGTGTGTGTGTGGCAGAGGTTGTGAGGTGTGTGTGTGTGGCAGAGGTTGTGAGTGTGTGTGTGTGGCAGAGGTTGTGAGTGTGTGTGTGTGGCAGAGGTTGTGAGTGTGTGTGTGTGGCAGAGGTTGTGAGTGTGTGTGTGTGGCAGAGGTTGTGAGTGTGTGTGTGTGGCAGAGGTTGTGAGTGTGTGTGTGTGGCAGAGGTTGTGAGTGTGTGTGTGTGGCAGAGGTTGTGAGTGTGTGTGTGTGGCAGAGGTTGTGAGTGTGTGTGTGTGGCAGAGGTTGTGAGTGTGTGTGTGTGGCAGAGGTTGTGAGTGTGTGTGTGTGGTGTGGCAGAGGTTGTGAGTGTGTGTGTGTGGCAGAGGTTGTGAGTGTGTGTGTGGCAGAGGTTGTGAGTGTGTGTGTGGCAGAGGTTGTGAGTGTGTGTGTGGCAGAGGTTGTGAGTGTGTGTGTGGCAGAGGTTGTGAGTGTGTGTGTGGCAGAGGTTGTGAGTGTGTGTGTGGCAGAGGTTGTGAGTGTGTGTGTGGCAGAGGTTGTGAGTGTGTGTGTGGCAGAGGTTGTGAGTGTGTGTGTGGCAGAGGTTGTGAGTGTGTGTGTGGCAGAGGGTGTGTGTGTGTGTGGCAGAGGGTGTGTGTGTGGCAGAGGGTGTGTGTGTGTGTGTGTGTGTGTGTGTGTGTGGCAGAGGGGGTGTGTGTGTGTGTGTGGCAGAGGGTGTGTGTGGCAGAGGAAGAGACAACAGTCACTAATAACACCATGTGTGTGTAGGGAGGAGACATGGTTGTTCGTCTGGAGGAGGCAGAGAGAGCTCTGGCTCTGAAACAGGATCTGATTGACAAGCTGAAGGAAGAGGTGGAGCAACAGAGAGGATCTCTAGAGACCGTTCCTGTTCTCACTGCCCAGGTACAGACACTCACCCCTGTTCTGCTTGCCCAGGTACACACACTCACCCCTGTTCTGACTGCCCAGGTACACACACTCACCCCTGTTCTGACTGCCCAGGTACACACACTCACCCCTGTTCTCACTGCCCAGGTACACACACTCACCCCTGTTCTCACTGCCCAGGTACACACACTCACCCCTGTTCTGCTTGCCCAGGTACACACACTCACCCCTGTTCTGACTGCCCAGGTACACACACTCACCCCTGTTCTGACTGCCCAGGTACACACACTCACCCCTGTTCTGACTGCCCAGGTACACACACTCACCCCTGTTCTCACTGCCCAGGTACACACACTCACCCCTGTTCTCACTGCCCAGGTACACACACTCACCCCTGTTCTCACTGCCCAGGTACACACACTCACCCCTGTTCTCACTTCCCAGGTACACACACTCTCCCCTGTTCTCACTTCCCAGGTACACACACTCTCCCCTGTTCTCACTTCCCAGGTACACACACTCTCCCCTGTTCTCACTTCCCAGGTACACACACTCTCCCCTGTTCTCACTTCCCAGGTACACACACTCTCCCCTGTTCTCACTGCCCAGGTACACACACTCACCCCTGTTCTCACTGCCCAGGTACACACACTCACCCCTGTTCTCACTGCCCAGGTACACACAACCTCTACTATCTACCCATTACCCTGGCATTACAACCTCTATTCTCTACCCATTACCCTGGCATTACAACCTCTATTCTCTACCCTGGCATTACAACCTCTATTCTCTACCCTGGCATTACAACCTCTATTCTCTACCCTGGCATTACAACCTCTATTCTCTACCCATTACCCTGGCATTACAACCTCTATTCTCTACCCTGGCATTACAACCTCTATT
>NC_034197.2:45153958-45216458 GCF_002021735.2 Oncorhynchus kisutch | reverse complement strand
GGCTCTAAACCAATGATGGCCCATTGGCTCTAAACCAATGATGGCCCATTGGCTCTAAACCAATGATGGCCCATTGGCTCTAAACCAATGATGGCCCATTGGCTCTAAACCAATGATGGCCCATTGGCTCTAAACCAATGATGGCCCATTGGCTCTAAACCAATGATGGCCCATTGGCTCCAAACCAATGATGGCCCATTGGCTCCAAACCAATGATGGCCCATTGGCTCCAAACCAATGATGGCCCATTGGCTCCAAACCAATGATGGCCCATTGGCTCCAAACCAATGATGGCCCATTGGCTCCAAACCAATGATGGCCCATTGGCTCCAAACCAATGATGGCCCATTGGCTCCAAACCAATGATGGCCCATTCTATAGATATGTATAGGTTTTTGTGTGCTCTAGGGCAACAGTGTCTAGATGGAATTTGTATCTGTGGTCCTGGCAACTGGACCTTTTTTGTAACACCATTATTTTGGTCTTACTGATATTTACTGATAGAGCCCAGGTCTGACAGAATCCGTGCAGAAGATCTAGGTGCTGCTGTAGGCCCTCCTTGGTTGGGGACAGAAGCACCAGATCATCAGCAAACAGCAGACATTTGACTTTGGATTCTAGTAGGGTGAGGCTGGGTGCCGCAGACTTTTCTAGTGCCCTCACCAATTCGTTGATATATATGTTGAAGAGGGTAGGGCTTAAGCTGCATCCCTGTCTCACCACACGGCCCTGTGGGATGAAATGTGTGTTTACTGCCTATTTTAACCGCACACTTGTTGTTTGTTTACATGGGTTTTATATTATAATGTATGTTTTTCCCCCAACACCACTTTACATCCATTTGTATAGCAGACCCTCATGCCAAATTTGAAGTCAACAAAGCACGAGAAGACTTTGCCTTTGTTTGTTTGTCAATTAGGGTGTGCGGTGTGAATACATGGTCTGTCGTACAGTAATTTGGTAAAAAGCCTATTTGACATTTGCTCAGAAATGTTCGAGTCTGTTGATGAAAATGCAGAGGATTTCCCCAAGGTTGCTGTTGATTCATATCCCACGGTAGTTATTGGGGTCAAATTTGTCTCCACTTTTGTGGATTGGGGTGATCAGTCCTTGGATCCAAATATTGGGGAAGATGCCAGAGCTGAGGATGATGTTATATAGTTTTAGTATAGCCAATTGGAATTTGTGTCTGTATATTTTATAATTTCATTGAGGATACCATCAACACCACAGGCCTTTTTGGGTTGGAGGGTTTTTATTTTGTCCTGTAGTTCATTCAATGTAATTGGAGAATCCAGTGGGTTTCTGGTGGTCTTTAATAGTTGATTCTAAGATCTGTATTTGATCATGTATATGTTTTTGCTCTTTATTCTTTGTTATAGAGCCAAAAGGATTAGAGAAGTGGTTTATCCATACATCTCCATTTTGGATAGATAATTCTTTGTGTTGTTGTTTTAGTGTTTTCCAATTTTCCCAGAAGTGGTTAGTCTATGGATTCTTCAATTACATTGAGCTGATTTCTGACGTGCTGTTCCTTCTTTTCCCGTAGTGCATTTCTGTGATTCACCATAGTGATTCACCATAGTGATTCAATCACCATAGTGAAGGCGAAGACTCCGGTTTCACAGGTCTCTATGTTTTTGGTTGGACAGGTTTCTCAATTTCTTTCTTAGATTTTTGCATTCTTCATCAAACCATTTGTCATTGTTGTTGATTTTATTCGGTTTTCTATTTGAGATTTTTAGATTAGATAGGGAAGCTGAGAGGTCCAATATACTGTTAAGATGTTCTACTGCCAAGTTTACACCTTCACTATTAGAGTGGAACGTTTTGTCTAGGATGTTGTCTTAAAGGGGATTGAATTTGTTGTTGCCTAATAGATTTCTGGTAGATTTCTACACTACTTTCCTTCCATCTATAGCATTTCTTAGGTGTACCTAACATGTCCCCTCGAAGCCTACCATTGACTATGTACATACCCAGCGTGTGACAGAGCTGTAGGTGTACCTACCATAGGAGTCTCCTCGAAGCCTACCATTGACTATGTACATACCCAGGATGTAACAGAGCTGTAGGTGTACCTACCATGTCTCCTCGAAGCCTACCATTGACTATGTACATACCCAGCGTGTGACAGAGCTATAGGTGTACCTACCATGTCTCCTCGAAGTCTACCATTGACTATGTACATACCCAGGATGTAACAGAGCTGTAGGTGTACCTACCATTGGAGTCTCTTCGAAGTCTACCATTGACTATGTACATACCCAGGATGTAACAGAGCTGCAGGAGTTGTGCCCTGTTTTTGTTGGTTATGTTGTCATAGTTGTGCCTAGGGGGGCATATGTGGGAGGGAATGATGTCACCTCCAGGCAGGTGTTTGTCCCCCTGTGTGCTGAGGGTGTCAGGTTCTTGTCCGGTTCTGGCATTTAGGTCGCCACAGACTAGTACATGTCCCTGGGGCTGGAAATGGTTGATCTCCCCTCTAGGATGGATAAGCTGTCATCGTTAAAGTATGGGAATTCTATTGGGGGGATATACAGTTAGGAGAACAAGTATTTGATACAATGCCGATTTTTGCGGGTTTTCCTACTTACAAAGCATGTAGAGGTCTAATGTAGAGGTCTAAACCTGAAGGATCTGGAGAAGGTATGTATGGAGGAGTGGGCCAAAATCCCTGCTGCAGTGTATGCAAACCTGGTCAAGAACTACAGGAAACGTATGATCTCTGTAATTGCAAACAGGTTTTTGTACCAAATATTAAGTTCTGCTTTTCTGATGTATCAAATACTTATGTCATGCAATAAAATGCAAATTAATTACTTACAAATCATACAATGTTATTTTCTGGATTTTTGTTTTAGATTCCGTCTCTCACAGTTGAAGTCTACCTATGATAAAAATTAGACCTCTACATGCTTTGTAAGTAGGAAACCCTGCTGATTTTGCAGGTTATCAAATACTTGTTCTCCCCACTGTAGGTAGCACACAGGAGAGCATTTTTCTCTGTTAAGATCATTTCCTTTTGAATTTCTACCCAAACGTAAAATGTTCCTGTTTTGACAAATTTAATAGAGTGGGTCAGGTCTGTTCTATACCAAATTAGCACTTCCCCTGAGTCTCTTCCCTGTTTCATACCTGGTCGTTTGGTGGATGGGTCTACCAGCTCTCTGAAACCTAGAGGGCAACCAGTGCCAACCAGTCCATCTCCTCTATATAGGAATATACACTGGGTATACCACCTGAAACCTAGAGGGCAACCAGTGCCAACCAGTCCATCTCCTCTATATAGGAATATACACTGGGTATACCACCTGAAACCTAGAGGGCAACCAGTGCCAACCAGTCCATCTCCTCTATATAGGAATATACACGGGGTATACCACCTGAAACCTAGAGGGCAACCAGTGCCAACCAGTCCATCTCCTCTATATAGGAATATACACGGGGTATACCACCTGAAACCTAGAGGGCAACCAGTGCCAACCAGAATATACACTGGGTATACCACCTGAAACCTAGAGGGCAACCAGTGCCAACCAGAATATACACTGGGTATACCACCTGAAACCTAGAGGGCAACCAGTGCCAACCAGTCCATCTCCTCTATATAGGAATATACACGGGGTATACCACCTGAAACCTAGAGGGCAACCAGTGCCAACCAGTCCATCTCCTCTATATAGGAATATACACGGGGTATACCACCTGAAACCTAGAGGGCAACCAGTGCCAACCAGAATATACACTGGGTATACCACCTGAAACCTAGAGGGCAACCAGTGCCAACCAGAATATACACTGGGTATACCACCTGAAACCTAGAGGGCAACCAGTGGGTCCATCTCCTCTATATAGGAATATACACTGGGTATACCACCTGAAACCTAGAGGGCAACCAGTGGGTCCATCTCCTCTATATAGGAATATACACTGGGTATACCACCTGAAACCTAGAGGGCAACCAGTGGGTCCATCTCCTCTATATAGGAATATACACTGGGTATACCACCTGAAACCTAGAGGGCAACCAGTGGGTCCATCTCCTCTATATAGGAATATACACTGGGTATACCACCTGAAACCTAGAGGGCAACAAGTGGGTCCATCTCCTCTATATAGGAATATACACTGGGTATACCACCTGAAACCTAGAGGGCAACCAGTGGGTCCATCTCCTCTATATAGGAATATACACTGGGTATACCACCTGAAACCTAGAGGGCAACAAGTGCCAACCAGAATATACACTGGGTATACCACCTGAAACCTAGAGGGCAACCAGTGGGTCCATCTCCTCTATATAGGAATATACACTGGGTATACCACCTGAAACCTAGAGGGCAACAAGTGCCAACCAGAATATACACTGGGTATACCACCTGAAACCTAGAGGGCAACCAGTGGGTCCATCTCCTCTATATAGGAATATACACTGGGTATACCACCTGAAACCTAGAGGGCAACCAGTGCCAACCAGAATATACACTGGGTATACCACCTGAAACCTAGAGGGCAACCAGTGCCAACCAGAATATACACTGGGTATACCACCTGAAACCTAGAGGGCAACCAGTGGGTCCATCTCCTCTATATAGGAATATACACTGGGTATACCACCTGAAACCTAGAGGGCAACCAGTGCCAACCAGAATATACACTGGGTATACCACCTGAAACCTAGAGGGCAACCAGTGCCAACCAGAATATACACTGGGTATACCACCTGAAACCTAGAGGGCAACCAGTGGGTCCATCTCCTCTATATAGGAATATACACTGGGTATACCACCTGAAACCTAGAGGGCAACCAGTGCCAACCAGTCCATCTCCTTTATATAGGAATATACACTGGGTATACCACCTGAAACCTAGAGGGCAACCAGTGCCAACCAATCCATCTCCTCTATATCATGTTTGTTGAAGGATGACAATGTCCGTATTTCCAATTTCTTTGATGAAGTCTAGGTTCCTGCTCTTTAGGCCAAAGGCAGATGACCTCAGGCCTTGGATATTCTCTTCTCAATTCACTTCAAAAGGCTTTATTGGCATGGGAAGCATATGTTAACATTGCCAAAGCAAGTGAAGTAGATAAATAAACACAGAATAAAGACATTTCAAATGTCATATGATGTCTATATACAGTGTTGTAACGATGTGCAAATAGTTACTGTACAAAAGGGAAATAAAAACATAAGTATGGGTTGTATTCACAATGGTGTTTGTTCTTCACTGGCTGTGATGCACACTGTGGTATTTCACCTGATCTCTCTGTGATGGCACACTGTGGTATTTCACCTGATCTCTCTGTGATGGCACACTGTGGTATTTCACCTGATCTCTCTGTGATGGCACACTGTGGTATTTCACCTGATCTCTCTGTGATGGCACACTGTGGTATTTCACCTGATCTCTCTGTGATGGCACACTGTGGTATTTCACCTGATCTCTCTGTGATGGCACACTGTGGTATTTCACCTGATCTCTCTGTGATGGCACACTGTGTTATTTCACCTGATCTCTCTGTGATGGCACACTGTGGTATTTCACCTGATCTCTCTGTGATGGCACACTGTGGTATTTCACCTGATCTCTCTGTGATGGCACACTGTGGTATTTCACCTGATCTCTCTGTGATGGCACACTGTGGTATTTCACCTGATCTCTCTGTGATGGCACACTGTGGTATTTCACCTGATCTCTCTGTGATGGCACACTGTGGTATTTCACCTGATCTCTCTGTGATGGCACACTGTGGTATTTCACCTGATCTCTCTGTGATGGCACACTGTGGTATTTCACCTGATCTCTCTGTGATGGCACACTGTGGTATTTCACCTGATCTCTCTGTGATGGCACACTGTGGTATTTCACCTGATCTCTCTGTGATGGCACACTGTGGTATTTCACCTGATCTCTCTGTGATGGCACACTGTGGTATTTCACCCAGTAGATATGGGAGTTTTCGAAAACAACTCAATTTATGACATTCTTTGTGGATCTGTGTAATCTGAGGGAAATATGTGTCTTTTGAGAGCCATGTCTGCCTACGGCGGCCTTTCTCAATAGCAAGGCTATGCTCACTGAGTCTGTACATAGTCAAAGCTTTCCTAAAGTTTGGGTCACAGTGGTCAGGTATTCTGTCACTGTGTACTCTCTGTTTAGAGCCAGCTAGCTCTCTCGCGCTCGCTCGCTCTCTCGCTCTCTCTCTCGCTCGCTCGTTCTCTCTCTCGCTCTCTCGCTCGCTCTCTCTCGCTCTCTCTCTCTCTCTCTCTCTCTCTCGCTCTCTCTCGCGCTCTCTCTCTCTCTCGTTCTCTCTCTCGCGCTCTCTCGTTCTCTCTCTCGCGCTCTCTCACTCGCTCTCTCTCGTTCTCTCTCTCGCGCTCTCTCGCTCGCTCTCTCTCGTTCTCTCTCTCGTTCTCTCTCTCGCGCTCTCTCGCTCGCTCTCTCTCTCGTTCTCTCTCTCGTTCTCTCTCTCGTTCTCTCTCGTTCTCTCTCTCGTTCTCTCTCTCGTTCTCTCTCTCGTTCTCTCTCGTTCTCTCTCTCGTTCTCTCTCTCGTTCTCTCTCTCGTTCTCTCTCTCGTTCTCTCTCTCGTTCTCTCTCGTTCTCTCTCTCGTTCTCTCTCGTTCTCTCTCTCGTTCTCTCTCGTTCTCTCTCTCGCGCTCTCTCGTTCTCTCTCTCGCGCTCTCACTCGCTCTCTCTCGTTCTCTCTCTCGCGCTCTCTCGCTCGCTCTCTCTCGTTCTCTCTCTCGTTCTCTCTCGTTCTCTCTCGTTCTCTCTCTCGTTCTCTCTCTCGTTCTCTCTCTCGTTCTCTCTCTCGTTCTCTCTCTCGTTCTCTCTCGTTCTCTCTCGTTCTCTCTCGTTCTCTCTCTCGTTCTCTCTCGCTCGTTCTCTCTCGCTCTCGCTCTCTCTCTCTCTCTCTCTCGCTCTCTCTCTCGCTCTCTCTCTCAGTAAATAATACAACTAAAGAGACATACATAAAACGGTATCAGTCAATATAATAAGACTAAACATAAGTTATTGCGTACTATGCAGATGTTATTATCCAGTGTCCCTCAGGCTGTTGCTCCTTTGAGTACTTTTTCCTTTAAAAAGATACAATTTGGAGTAAATGTAGTAATTTCTGTCTCTCTCATCCGCAGGGAGTGCCTTTAACTCCTCCTCCCGCAGCGTGGGATTGTCTGCAGAGGGAGTGGCTGGAGGCGGGGCTGAAGAGCTTCCTGACTACCGCTGTCCAAAGTGCCAGTACCAAGCCCCCGACATGGACACACTGCAGATACATGTCATGGACTGTATCCAGTAACACACACACTTAGACAGATGTTTGGGGGGGCTGAAACAACAGTAGCTCATCAGCATGATGACATTGTCATAGACCCCTTTCCTTCCCATCCCTCTCCACCATATACAGTCCTCCCCCACACCTCCCTCCATATCCCCTCCCTCTCCACCATATACAGTCCTCCCCCACACCTCCATCTCCACCATATACAGTCCTCCCCCACACCTCCCTCCATATCCCCTCCCTCTCCACCATATACAGTCCTCCCCCACACCTCCCTCCATATCCCCTCCCTCTCCACCATATACAGTCC
Organism: Oncorhynchus kisutch; assembly: GCF_002021735.2. Taxonomy (NCBI): domain Eukaryota; kingdom Metazoa; phylum Chordata; class Actinopteri; order Salmoniformes; family Salmonidae; genus Oncorhynchus; species Oncorhynchus kisutch. The sequence continues at coordinate 45,208,862 of NC_034197.2, read as the reverse complement.
TCCCCCACACCTCCCTCTCCACCATATACAGTCCTCCCCCACACCTCCCTCCATATCCCCTCTTTCTCTCCCTCTCCACCATATACAGTCCTCCCCCACACCTCCCTCCATATCCCCTCCATCTCTACCATATACAGTCCTCCCCCACACCTCCCTCCATATCCCCTCTCTCCCTCTCCACCATATACAGTCCTCCCCCACACCTCCCTCCATATCCCCTCCCTCTCCACCATATACAGTCCTCCCCCACACCTCCCTCCATATCCCCTCCATATCCCCTCTCTCCCTCTACAGTCCTCCCCCACACCTCCCTCCATATCCCCTCTTTCTCTCCCTCTCCACCATATACAGTCCTCCCCCACACCTCCCTCCATATCCCCTCTCTCCCTCTCCACCATATACAGGCCTCCCCCACACCTCCCTCCATATCCCCTCCCTCTCCACCATATACAGTCCTCCCCCACACCTCCCTCCCTCTCCACCATATACAGTCCTCCCCCACACCTCCCTCCATATCCCCTCCCTCTCCACCATATACAGTCCTCCCCCACACCTCCCTCCCTCTCCACCATATACAGTCCTCCCCCACACCTCCCTCCATATCCCCTCTCCCTCTCCACCATATACAGTCCTCCCCCACACCTCCCTCCATATCCCCTTTCTCTCCCTCTCCACCATATACAGTCCTCCCCCACACCTCCCTCCCTCTCCACCCCCTCTCCACCATATACAGTCCTCCCCCACACCTCCCTCCATATCCCCTCTCCCTCTCCACCATATACAGTCCTCCCCCACACCTCCCTCCCTCTCCACCCCCTCTCCACCATATACAGTCCTCCCCCACACCCCCTCTTTCTCTCTCTCCCTCTCCACCATATACAGTCCTCCCCCACACCTCCCTCCCTCTCCACCCCCTCTCCACCATATACAGTCCTCCCCCACATCCCCTCTTTCTCTCTCTATCCCTCTTTACATATTTTATTTATTTAACTAGGCAAGTCAGTTAAGAACAAATTCTTATGTACAATGACGGCCTAGGAACAGTGGGTTAACTGCCTGTTCAGGGGCAGAACGACAGATTTGTACCTTGTCAGCTCGGGGATTTGATCTAGCAACCTTTCAGCTACAAGTCCAACGCTCTAACCACTAGACTACCTGCCGCTCAATCTCTCCATATCAATCATTCTCTTTCTCTCTCTCCATATCTTTCTTTCTCTCCATATCAATCTCTCGCTCTCCCTCCTTCCTGCTATCCCTCTCAGGCTGAAAGTGTAAATGAGTCTTCTGACCCTGTGTACCAGGGTGTATTCATTACGGAAACCGTTTAAGAACCAAACTGAAGCAAACAGAGCAAAACAAGTTTCTATTGGACAAATTCAGGTAGGTCCCGCCCCGTTTTGTTCTGTTTGCTTCAAGTTCGGGAAACGTTTTGCAACAAATTGAATACCGCCCTGTGGTGTCTGTCAGTATGTAAGAGCATGATAATTCACCATGGCCATTTGTGTGAGTATTGTCTGTAATTCTAGGTCTTTCGAGTACAGTGTTTTAAATTGTTGTATTAGAGACGTAATAAATATATAAATATTGACATATTAAAACCTTCCGAAGCTTTGATATGTTTTGGCTCCCAAATAGTTTTCCAGTTCCCTGCTTTACCTGAGCTGAGTGCATGATGGGGCACTGGGATGAGACCACTCTGACTCACATATGGGAGGTCAAATCCTCATTTCCACAGAAAGATAATTGTTTTGCTGTATTTAGTATGTGGTTTAATCCAAAATATACAAATAAAATCGAGAAGAAAAAGTGAGGTGGTTGATTAAACAATGTGAAAGGATGTTCCTGACGCCAGTGATGGAAAACCCAGGCTTTCTAAACCTTTGGAGGTTTCACCAACACAAAAACGGTTCATTACTCTTGAGGTTTGAACACAGTGACATCTGCTGGTCAGAATTAAATATTAAATCCAGATCCTACCTGCTGAGCTACAGCCCAGGTGCTATAAACAAAATACATTTAATTAAGTTCATAAATTAGGTGTCCAGGGGAGGTTCGGTGTTTGAAAACAACTTGGCATCAATGAAAACACTGGCATCACGGCCAAAATCAGCAGGATCTGGCATTCTGCAACAGAATGTTCATGTGATCAAAATAAGCTTCGGACGATTACGTCGTCATATGTTACTTTGCTTCGAAACGAGAAAAACTTTTTTTTTCTTCTACTGTGTCATTGATTGTTTGTTATTGGCTTGTTTATTGTTTATTCCATGTGTAACTCTGTCGTTGTCTGTCACACTGCTTTGCTTTATCTTGGCCAGGTTGCAGTTCTAAATGAGACCTTGTTCTCAACTAGCTCACCTGGTGATTCTCACCTGGTTGGCATGGCAACACGACAACATTAAACCCAATCAAATATGCAATTATTAAAACATGTATCCCGGTTTACAGTCAAGCAATACCTGTCAGTTGTGCTAATGTTATGAACTACAAACTATGGTTCTTGGAGTCAATGAATCAATTGAAAGTGACTACAATTAGAAATGTTTCTACTGTGTAAAGATGACAAAGTAATCTGCTCTGTTTACATTTGTTCCAGACACTTCAATCTGACACTATTGTTAATGTTTGACAAAACGTCTTCAGCCACCGTAGGACAGAGAGCCGCTGGTTGGCATTTGACTTCAGTGTCTGTACCAGGAAAGGACATTAGACGTTAGGTCCCCATGATATCGAAGCTTCTTACCGTCTCCACTGCAGCCCAGTCCATATCGATTTTAAAAAACTGGAACAATGGATTGTGCTACACTTTGTACAACTCCAGTTTGCCTATTGTCCCAATAAATGTCAATTATACATTTCTACATGCGTCACAGTGCATTTTCCATCATAGCTCTGCTTTCAACTCCATCCCACAAACTGGTTAGCAGACTCAGGGCTCAGGGTGAAAACCCTGTAATAATACATTTGGATTTTTTTTACATTATAATAAGAGCCTCCACATTGGTGTATCCCCAGAATGGACTCGACCATGGTACACATGAGTACATGAAGGAGCTGTGGGACCTGACATAATGGTGATAGGACAACAGTCTCAGTGTAAGCAAAACAAAGTAGATGGTGAAACTTGACCATTCTCCCATCTACTGTACATTAACATGGAGAAGATCAGCAGCTTCAAGTTCCCTGATATCCTTTTCTGCCCTCAGTTACTTCACTCAAAGTCCCACCAGTGCTTCTCCACTACCCTCATAGTCCCTTGACATACATAACTACTTTGCATAAGGCTCAGTTTAATCTAAGAAATCAGACATTTTTAAATATTAAAGCTGCATAATGTATTACTGTGTCCGATTGATTCTGGTTGGTTGTAAATGTTTTTGAAAACTTTCACTACAACTTGATTTTGCTGATTGGACAATCCTGTCAGAAAACCTTTCATAAATATCAATGAACTTATTACGAACGAGGTGGTCATGCAACAAACCTTTTGGATAATACCCCTTAAAATCATTATTTAAATCAAATTGTATTGGTCACATGTGCCAAATACAACAGGTGTAGGTAGACCTTAGAGTGAAATGATTACTAACATTAACCAACAATGCAGTTTAAAAAAAAGTTAATAATTCAAGAGCATCAGTGAAATAACAATATATATATACAGGGTATTACGGTACAGAGTCAATGTGGAGGCTATATACAGGGTGTTACGGTACAGAGTCAGTGTGGAGGCTATATACAGGGTGTACTGGTACAGAGTCAATGTGGAGGCTATATACAGGGTATTACGGTACAGAGTCAATGTGGAGGCTATATACAGGGTGTTACGGTACAGAGTCAATGTGGAGGCTATATACAGGGTGTTACGGTACAGAGTCAGTGTGGAGACTATATACAGGGTATTACGGTACAGAGTCAATGTGGAGGCTATATACAGGGTATTACGGTACAGAGTCAATGTGGAGGCTATATACAGGGTGTTACGGTACAGAGTCAATGTGGAGGCTATATACAGGGTATTACGGTACAGAGTCAATGTGGAGGCTATATACAGGGTATTACGGTACAGAGTCAATGTGGAGGCTATATACAGGGTATTACGGTACAGAGTCAATGTGGAGGCTATATACAGGGTATTACGGTACAGAGTCAATGTGGAGGCTATATACAAGGTATTACGGTACAGAGTCAATGTGGAGGCTATATACAGGGGGTACTGGTACAGAGTCAATGTGGAGGCTATATACAGGGTATTACGGTACAGAGTCAATGTGGAGGCTATATACACGGTATTACGGTACAGAGTCAATGTGGAGGCTATATACAGGGTATTACGGTACAGAGTCAATGTGGAGGCTATATACAGGGTATTACGGTACAGAGTCAATGTGGAGGCTATATACAGGGTGTTACGGTACAGAGTCAATGTGGAGGCTATATACAGGGTATTACGGTACAGAGTCAATGTGGAGGCTATATACAGGGTGTACCGGTACAGAGTCAATGTGGAGACTATATACAGGGTGTTACGGTACAGAGTCAATGTGGAGGCTATATACAGGGTATTACGGTACAGAGTCAATGTGGAGGCTATATACAGGGTATTACGGTACAGAGTCAATGTGGAGGCTATATACAGGGTATTACGGTACAGAGTCAATGTGGAGGCTTATACAGGGTATTACGGTACAGAGTCAATGTGGAGGCTATATACAGGGGGTACTGGTACAGAGTCAATGTGGAGGCTATATACAGGGTATTACGGTACAGAGTCAATGTGGAGGCTATATACAGGGTATTACGGTACAGAGTCAATGTGGAGACTATATACAGGGTATTACGGTACAGAGTCAATGTGGAGGCTATATACAGGGTATTACGGTACAGAGTCAATGTGGAGGCTATATACAGGGTATTACGGTACAGAGTCAATGTGGAGGCTATATACAGGGTATTACGGTACAGGGTCAATGTGGAGGCTATATACAGGGTATTACGGTACAGAGTCAATGTGGAGGCTATATACAGGGGGGTACCAGTACAGAGTCAATGTGGAGGCTACATACAGGGTATTACGGTACAGAGTCAATGTGGAGGCTATATACAGGGTATTACGGTACAGAGTCAATGTGGAGGCTATATACAGGGTATTACGGTACAGAGTCAATGTGGAGGCTACATACAGGGTATTACAGTACAGAGTCAATGTGGAGGCTATATACAGGGTATTACGGTACAGAGTCAATGTGGAGGCTATATACAGGGTATTACGGTAGAGTCAATGTGGAGGCTATATACAGGGGGTACTGGTACAGAGTCAATGTGGAGACTATATACAGGGTATTACGGTACAGTGTCAATGTGGAGGCTATATACAGGGTGTTACGGTACAGAGTCAATGTGGAGGCTATATACAGGGTATTACGGTACAGAGTCAATGTGGAGGCTATATACAGGGTGTACCGGTACAGAGTCAATGTGGAGACTATATACAGGGTGTTACGGTACAGAGTCAATGTGGAGGCTATATACAGGGTATTACGGTACAGAGTCAATGTGGAGGCTATATACAGGGTATTACGGTACAGAGTCAATGTGGAGGCTATATACAGGGTATTACGGTACAGAGTCAATGTGGAGGCTTATACAGGGTATTACGGTACAGAGTCAATGTGGAGGCTATATACAGGGGGTACTGGTACAGAGTCAATGTGGAGGCTATATACAGGGTATTACGGTACAGAGTCAATGTGGAGGCTATATACAGGGTATTACGGTACAGAGTCAATGTGGAGACTATATACAGGGTATTACGGTACAGAGTCAATGTGGAGGCTATATACAGGGTATTACGGTACAGAGTCAATGTGGAGGCTATATACAGGGTATTACGGTACAGAGTCAATGTGGAGGCTATATACAGGGTATTACGGTACAGGGTCAATGTGGAGGCTATATACAGGGTATTACGGTACAGAGTCAATGTGGAGGCTATATACAGGGGGTACCAGTACAGAGTCAATGTGGAGGCTACATACAGGGTATTACGGTACAGAGTCAATGTGGAGGCTATATACAGGGTATTACGGTACAGAGTCAATGTGGAGGCTATATACAGGGTATTACGGTACAGAGTCAATGTGGAGGCTACATACAGGGTATTACAGTACAGAGTCAATGTGGAGGCTATATACAGGGTATTACGGTACAGAGTCAATGTGGAGGCTATATACAGGGTATTACGGTAGAGTCAATGTGGAGGCTATATACAGGGGGTACTGGTACAGAGTCAATGTGGAGACTATATACAGGGTATTACGGTACAGGGTCAATGTGGAGGCTATATACAGGGTATTACGGTACAGGGTCAATGTGGAGGCTATATACAGGGTATTACCGGTACAGGGTCAATGTGGAGGCTATATACAGGGTATTACGGTACAGTGTCAATGTGGAGACTATATACAGGGTATTACGGTACAGAGTCAATGTGGAGGCTATATACAGGGTATTACGGTACAGTGTCAATGTGGAGACTATATACAGGTTATTACGGTACAGAGTCAATGTGGAGGCTATATACAGGGGGTACCAGTACAGAGTCAATGTGGAGGCTACATACAGGGTATTACGGTACAGTGTCAATGTGGAGACTATAAACAGGGTATTACGGTACAGGGTCAATGTGGAGACTATATGTTACAAATCTCTTTTGGCCCGACAGTCTAGGGGGGGATGGTAGAGACCCGTAACATAACTCATGCAATTTATAATAGTGACAAAGTAAAAGTGAGAACCAAATAACCACGACAACTGAAATCTACCGTCAAACTCAGGGTTTATTAATAAACACACGGTAATGGGGGGAGCAGGAAAAGGGTCTGAGCTGGACCCAAAGAAACAATAAGTATTCAAAAACACCCCTAAGCTAGACTAGCCTGCTTTAACAACAGCCAACTAACGAACCAAAAATACAGTGGGTGGTCCGCCCAGTTCTAACTAGTGTATTTAACAAAGTTTACCTACGGGTAGTGTATGCCCATGGGCGACTTGTCTTGGTTCCCCCTTTTCCCACCAGCAAACAAACACCATAACCAAAAACAATACTCACAGGTGATGACAAAGTGATATGGAGGTGCTCAAACAAAAGCGAGGTCAATACATAAAGAGAGAGCGAAACAGAGAGATCTACAGATGGCATTTACAGAGAGATTGAGCTCCACAGCAAACAACTGACAGGGTTTTTAAACAAAGGGAAAGGAACTGTGATTGGGTAGGAAACAGGAGGAGGTGTGTCTTCTGATTGATGATTGGGGAGTGATAATTTTCACCCGTGAGGGGAGAAGGAGAGAAAAGAAACACACAGACAGGATACACAGACAGGATACTTGTATCCGTAACACTACATACAGGGTATTACGGTACAGGGTCAATGTGGAGGCTATATACAGGGTATTACCGGTATAGGGTCAATGTGGAGGCTATATACAGGGTATTACCGGTACAGGGTCAATGTGGAGGCTATATACAGGGTATTACGGTACAGTGTCAATGTGGAGACTATATACAGGGTATTACGGTACAGAGTCAATGTGGAGACTATATACAGGGTATTACGGTACAGAGTCAATGTGGAGACTATTTACAGGGTACTACGGTACAGGGTCAATGTGGAGACTATATACAGGGTATTATGGTACAGAGTCCATGTGGAGGCTATATACAGGGGTATTACCGGTACAGGGTCAATGTGGAGGCTATATACAGGGTATTACGGTACAGTGTCAATGTGGAGACTATATACAGGGTACTACGGTACAGGGTCAATGTGGAGACTATATACAGGGTATTATGGTACAGAGTCCATGTGGAGGCTATATACAGGGGGTACCAGTACAGAGTCAATGTGGAGACTATATACAGGGGGTACCGGTACAGAGTCAATGCGGAGGCTATATACAGGGTATTACGGTACAGAGTCAATGTGGAGACTATATACAGGGTATTACGGTACAGAGTCCATGTGGAGGCTATATACAGGGGGTACCGGTACAGAGTCAATGTGGAGGCTATATACAGGGGGTACCGGTACAGAGTCAATGTGGAGACTATATACAGGGGGGTACCGGTACAGAGTCAATGTGGAGGTTATATACAGGGGGTACCGGTACAGAGTCAATGTGGAGGCTATATACAGGGGGTACCGGTACAGAGTCAATATGGAGACTATATACAGGGTGTTACGGTACAGAGTCAATGTGGAGACTATATACAGAGGGTACCGGTACAGAGTCAATGTGGAGACTATATACAGGGTGTTACGGTACAGAGTCAATGTGGAGACTATATACAGGGGGTACCGGTACAGAGTCAATGTGGAGGCTATATACAGGGTGTAACGGTACAGAGTCAATGTGGAGTCTATATACAGGGTGTTACGGTACAGACTATATACAGAGGGTACCGGTACAGAGTCAATATGGAGACTATATACAGGGTGTTACGGTACAGAGTCAATGTGGAGACTATATACAGGGGGTACCGGTACAGAGTCAATGTGGAGGCTATATACAGGGTATTACGGTACAGAGTCAATGTGGAGACTATATACAGGGTGTTACGGTACAGAGTCAATGTGGAGACTATATACAGGGTGTTACGGTACAGAGTCAATGTGGATACTATATACAGGGGGTAGCGGTACAGAGAATGTGTGGGGACACTGGTTAGTCGATTTAATATATATATGTAGGTAGAGATATTAAAGTGACTATGCATAGAGAGAGTGGCAGCAAATAGTCTGGGTAGCCATTTGATTAGATGTTCAGGAGTCTTATGACTTGGGGGTAGAATCTGTTTAGAAGCCTCTTGGACCTAGACTTGGCGCTCCGGTACCGCTTGCCGTACGGTAGCAGAGAGAACTGTAGCTGTGGCTCCACTGGCAAGCCCAGCCTAGGAATGCTGAAAAAGGGAAGAGGGAGAAATTAAAGTCCATAAGTAACACAATACTCTTAAGTGAAAGTAGTTTGGGATTTAATATATCTATTACATTCTTGGGGGGCCCATGGAAGAATAAGACGACAAAATGCTGTCCCACAGTTGTGAGAGTGATTAGGTGATGTTTTACTGATGTGGGCAGTGTTACTTCGATGATCATGGTTTTGCATCTAACCTTCCACCTCCAGCAGCCAGTCCCTCCAGAAACATATGACTCTGCTCTCTATTGCTCTTTGATTGGTACCAGGTGGGGAGAGCTCTGTTTTGAAGAGAGAAGCTATGTCTTTGGCCAAAAGAGGTTTCTCAGCGTAGATGGAAGAGGCTTGAGTGTCTATTCATGTAAGGCAGGAGACCTAGACACTCCAGACCCTCTTTGAATCTATAAAGTAAAAAAGTCAATGACTTTTCCTTGAAGAATTTAACTAAACTTGAGATTCCTTAGATATATGGAAACTCACTGCTCAAGAGCATCCCGTATCCTGCTTTCTAAGTAGAACTTGTACCCAATGTACGAATGCATCACACTGGACCCAACATTACCACGTCCTGTGCCTCGTCAACAGCTTGTGCTAACTGGATCTTAGATTGTTTATTGAACTGTGTTTGGGGGAAAATTAGCAAAACAAACTGATTATCACTACCCTTAAAGATTGACTGCCAGCAAAAGGAAACCAGATGCCTTGTGGGAATGTTCTCATGAACTACAATCCAAATGTTTTTGAAACGTAACAGTAATTATTAACAGTAGCATAACATCCATCACAGTATAAAGTCCTTTACCTTCTCCAACTTCTCTCTGAAGTCATATTCCACAATTTCTTTCAGTTCTGGCACAGGAGGATATAGGCCACACACTTGCCTCTCTGACAAAAAGTGGCTCTACACCCCCATGTACCAGACAGACAGCAGTCATGTGGCCCACCTGCTTGTATACGCCATCATAGAGCGCTGTCACACAGAAGACAAACAGTAAATAAACAACACATTAACAAAAATCTAACGTGTTACTCAAGTCATACATATTGCCTTGTTACTCATATTGACTTGTTACTCATATTGCCTTGTTACTCATATTGACTTGTTACTCATATTGACTTGTTACTCATATTGCCTTGTTACTCATATTGACTTGTTACTCATATTGCCTTGTTACTCATATTGCCTTGTTACTCATATTGCCTTGTTACTCATATTGCCTTGTTACTCATATTGCCTTGTTACTCATATTGCCTTGTTACTCATATTGCCTTGTTACTCATTGCCTTGTTACGCATATTGACTTGTTACTCATATTGCCTTGTTACTCATATTGCCTTGTTACTCATATTGCCTTGTTACTCATATTGCCTTGTTACTCATATTGCCTTGTTACTCATATTGCCTTGTTACTCATATTGCCTTGTTACTCATATTGCCTTGTTACTCATATTGCCTTGTTACTCATATTGCCTTGTTACTCATATTGCCTTGTTACTCATATTGCCTTGTTACTCATATTGACGTGTTACTCATATTGACGTGTTACTCAAGTCATACATATTTGCCTTGTTACTCATATTGCCTTGTTACTCATATTGCCTTGTTACTCATATTGCCTTGTTACTCATATTGCCTTGTTACTCATATTGCCTTGTTACTCATATTGCCTTGTTACTCATATTGCCTTGTTACTCATATTGCCTTGTTACTCATATTGACGTGTTACTCATATTGCCTTGTTACTCATATTGCCTTGTTACTCATATTGCCTTGTTACTCATATTGCCTTGTTACTCATATTGACGTGTTACTCATATTGACGTGTTACTCATATTGACGTGTTACTCATATTGCCTTGTTACTCATATTGCCTTGTTACTCATATTGCCTTGTTACTCATATTGCCTTGTTACTCATATTGCCTTGTTACTCATATTGCCTTTTTACTCATATTGCCTTGTTACTCATATTGCCTTGTTACTCATATTGCCTTGTTACTCATATTGCCGTGTTACTCATATTGCCGTGTTACTCATATTGCCTTGTTACTCATATTGCCTTGTTACTCATATTGCCTTGTTACTCATATTGCCTTGTTACTCATATTGCCTTGTTACTCATATTGCCTTGTTACTCATATTGCCTTGTTACTCATATTGCCTTGTTACTCATATTGCCTTGTTACTCATATTGACGTGTTACTCAAGTCATACATATTGCCTTGTTACTCATATTGCCTTGTTACTCATATTGCCTTGTTACTCATATTGACGTGTTACTCATATTGACGTGTTACTCAAGTCATACATATTGACGTGTTACTCATATTGCCTTGTTACTCATATTGACGTGTTACTCATATTGCCTTGTTACTCATATTGCCTTGTTACTCATATGCCTTGTTACTCATTGCTGTTACTCATATTGCCTTGTTACTCATATTGCCTTGTTACTCATATTGCCTTGTTACTCATATTGCCTTGTTACTCATATTGCCTTGTTACTCATATTGCCTTGTTACTCATATTGCCTTGTTACTCATATTGCCTTGTTACTCATATTGCCTTGTTACTCATATTGCCTTGTTACTCATATTGCCTTGTTACTCATATTGCCTTGTTACTCAAGTCATACATATTGCCTTGTTACTCATATTGCCTTGTTACTCATATTGCCTTGTTACTCATATTGCCTTGTTACTCATATTGCCGTGTTACTCATATTGCCTTGTTACTCATATTGACGTGTTACTCATATTGCCTTGTTACTCATATTGCCTTGTTACTCATATTGCCTTGTTACTCATATTGCCTTGTTACTCATATTGCCTTGTTACTCATATTGCCTTGTTACTCATATTGCCTTGTTACTCATATTGCCTTGTTACTCATATTGCCTTGTTACTCATATTGCCTTGTTACTCATATTGCCTTGTTACTCATATTGCCTTGTTACTCATATTGACGTGTTACTCATATTGACGTGTTACTCATATTGACGTGTTACTCATATTGACGTGTTACTCAAGTCATACATATTGCCTTGTTACTCATATTGCCTTGTTACTCATATTGCCTTGTTACTCATATTGCCTTGTTACTCATATTGCCTTGTTACTCATATTGCCTTGTTACTCATATTGCCCTGTTACTCATATTGCCTTGTTACTCATATTGCCTTGTTACTCATATTGCCTTGTTACTCATATTGCCTTGTTACTCATATTGACGTGTTACTCATATTGACGTGTTACTCAAGTCATACATATTGCCTTGTTACTCATATTGCCTTGTTACTCATATTGCCTTGTTACTCATATTGCCTTGTTACTCATATTGCCTTGTTACTCATATTGCCTTGTTACTCATATTGACGTGTTACTCATATTGCCTTGTTACTCATATTGACGTGTTACTCATATTGACGTGTTACTCATATTGCTGTGTTACTCATATTGACGTGTTACTCATATTGACGTGTTACTCATATTGACGTGTTACTCATATTGACGTGTTACTCAAGTCATACATATTGACGTGTTACTCATATTGACGTGTTACTCAAGTCATACATATTGCCTTGTTACTCATATTGACTTGTTACTCATATTGCCTTGTTACTCATATTGCCTTGTTACTCATATTGACTTTTTACTCATATTGCCGTGTTACTCATATTGACGTGTTACTCAAGTCATACATATTGCCTTGTTACTCATATTGACGTGTTACTCAAGTCATACATATTGCCTTGTTACTCATATTGACGTGTTACTCAAGTCATACAAGTGTAACTCACCGTGAGAGTTGCAAGAAAGGCATTTTTGCCGATCAGGTCCCTCAAATATTGCAGAGGACTGGATGGCACTCATTAGCAGCCGGGAAAATCTCTTGAGGGACCACCCTCATCAGCTGCCCCTTTTCCGTCAGCATCCCTAAAAACTGTGTCTATTTTTGCCTCTGGATAAAAGCGGGCTCTCTGAAAAGCCTCTCATTGCACAATCATAAACGTTGTCCCTCATCATGTTCATTCTGTTGCCATCTCGTTAACTTCAGCAGTGTTTGGAGGTCAGCGCTAAAAGAGACATTCAGAATAACAAAGCTCAGATACTTCCCACAATTCATCTGTAATAACAAGACATTTAATTATTTACAGGGATGACTTACTTGTTGTCATCACCAACATCAACAGAAGAGTGACGTGAAGGTGGACGATATAATCCTCAGGGAATGGTGGAGGGGAGGCCACAGGAAGTTGTATTGGTGTAGGGGAGGCCACAGGAAGTGGTATAGATGTAGGGGAGGCCACAGGAAGTGGTATAGGTGTAGGGGAGGCCACAGGAAGTGGTATAGGTGTAGGGGAGGCCACAGGAAGTGGTATAGGTGTAGGGGAGGCCACAGGAAGTGGTATAGGTGTAGGGGAGGCCACAGGAAGTGGTATAGGTGTAGGGGAGGCCACAGGAAGTGGTATAGGTGGAGGGAGGCCACAGGAAGTGGTATAGGTGGAGGGAGGCCACAGGAAGTGGTATAGATGGAGGGAGGCCACAGGAAGTGGTGCAGAAGATGGGGGCCACAGGAAGTGGTATAGGTGGAGGGAGGCCACAGGAAGTGGTATAGATGGAGGGAGGCCACAGGAAGTGGTATAGGTGGAAAGGAGGCCACAGGAAGTGGTATAGGTGGAGGGAGGCCACAGGAAGTGGTGCAGAAGATGGGGGCCACAGGAATAGGTGCTGCCACAAGTGTAGCCTCGTTTGTAGAAGTAGTCTGTAAAAGGTCATTTAAAGGTTTATACATTTCAAAAACATGGAGAAAGCTGTCAAACATAATGTGATTGCGTTCTGAAAATGATTTACAGAAGAAAAAATGTAGCCTCATGCATCACTCACTATAGAATGTAATCCATGTGTAGGTCAAGAAGACTATAGAATGTAATCCATGCCTAGGTCAAGAAGACTATAGAATGTAATCCATGCCTAGGTCAAGAAGACTATAGAATGTAATCCATGCCTAGGTCAAGAAGACTATAGAATGTAATCATGCCTAGGTCAAGAAGACTATAGAATGTAATCATGCCTAGGTCAAGAAGACTATAGAATGTAATCCATGTGTAGGTCAAGAAGAATATATAATATGTAATCCATGTGTAGGTCAAGAAGACTATAGAATGTAATCCATGTGTAGGTCAAGAAGACTATAGAATGTAATCCATGTGTAGGTCAAGAAGACTATAGAATGTAATCCATGCCTAGGTCAAGAAGACTATAGAATGTAATCCATGCCTAGGTCAAGAAGACTATAGAATGTAATCCATGCCTAGGTCAAGAAGACTATAGAATGTAATCATGCCTAGGTCAAGAAGACTATAGAATGTAATCCATGTGTAGGTCAAGAAGACTATATAATGTAATCCATGCCTAGGTCAAGAAGACTATAGAATGTAATCCATGTGTAGGTCAAGAAGACTATAGAATGTAATCTATGTGTAGGTCAAGAAGACTATAGAATGTAATCCATGTGTAGGTCAAGAAGACTATAGAATGTAATCCATGTGTAGGTCAAGAAGACTATAGAATGTAATCCATGCCTAGGTCAAGAAGACTATAGAATGTAATCCATGCCTAGGTCAAGAAGACTATAGAATGTAATCCATGCCTAGGTCAAGAAGACTATAGAATGTAATCCATGCCTAGGTCAAGAAGACTATAGAATGTAATCCATGCCTAGGTCAAGAAGACTATAGAATGTAATCCATGCCTAGGTCAAGAAGACTATAGAATGTAATCCATGCCTAGGTCAAGAAGACTATAGAATGTAATCCATGCCTAGGTCAAGAAGACTATAGAATGTAATCCATGCCTAGGTCAAGAAGACTATAGAATGTAATCCATGCCTAGGTCAAGAAGACTATAGAATGTAATCCATGCGTAGGTCAAGAAGACTATAGAATGTAATCCATGTGTAGGTCAAGAAGACTATAGAATGTAATCCATGTGTAGGTCAAGAAGACTATAGAATGTAATCCATGTGTAGGTCAAGAAGACTATAGAATGTAATCCATGTGTAGGT
Organism: Oncorhynchus kisutch; assembly: GCF_002021735.2. Lineage (NCBI taxonomy): Eukaryota > Metazoa > Chordata > Actinopteri > Salmoniformes > Salmonidae > Oncorhynchus > Oncorhynchus kisutch. Next base: position 45,193,821 of record NC_034197.2, on the reverse strand, counting down.
CAAAAAGACTATAGAATGTAATCCATGTGTAGGTCAAAAAGACTATAGAATGTAATCCATGTGTAGGTCAAGAAGACTATAGAATGTAATCCATGTGTAGGTCAAAAAGACTATAGAATGTAATCCATGTGTAGGTCAAAAAGACTATAGAATGTAATCCATGTGTAGGTCAAGAGGACTATAGAATGTAATCCATGTGTAGGTCAAGAAGACTATAGAATGTAATCCATGTGTAGGTCAAGAAGACTATAGAATGTAAAACATGTGTAGGTCAAGAAGACTATAGAATGTAATCCATGTGTAGGTCAAAAAGACTATAGAATGTAATCCATGTGTAGGTCAAGAAGACTATAGAATGTAATCCATGTGTAGGTCAAAAAGACTATAGAATGTAATCCATGCCTAGGTCAAGAAGCCTATAGAATGTAATCCATGCCTAGGTCAAGAAGCCTATAGAATGTAATCCATGTGTAGGTCAAGAAGACTATAGAATGTAATCCATGTGTAGGTCAAAAAGACTATAGAATGTAATCCATGTGTAGGTCAAAAATACTATAGAATGTAATCCATGTGTAGGTCAAAAAGACTATAGAATGTAATCCATGTGTAGGTCAAAAAGACTATAGAATGTAATCCATGTGTAGGTCAAAAAGACTATAGAATGTAATCCATGTGTAGGTCAAAAAGACTATAGAATGTAATCCATGTGTAGGTCAAAAAGACTATAGAATGTAATCCATGTGTAGGTCAAAAAGACTATAGAATGTAATCCATGTGTAGGTCAAAAAGACTATAGAATGTAATCCATGTGTAGGTCAAAAAGACTATAGAATGTAATCCATGTGTAGGTCAAAAAGACTATAGAATGTAATCCATGTGTAGGTCAAGAAGACTATAGAATGTAATCCATGTGTAGGTCAAAAAGACTATAGAATGTAATCCATGTGTAGGTCAAAAAGACTATAGAATGTAATCCATGCGTAGGTCAAAAAGACTATAGAATGTAATCCATGCCTAGGTCAAGAAGACTATAGAATGTAATCCATGCCTAGGTCAAGAAGACTATAGAATGTAATCCATGTGTAGGTCAAGACGACCTTTTTAAGGCATGTAGCTCTATTTTTACATTACATTCAACAAGCAGACAGTGCTGTTTTCTCCTCCGTGGTCCGTCCTAACTCTGGAGGGAACGCCATATCTGAAAACAGCATTCATGAAGCAATCCATTACAGTACTGCTGCGATTGTTGCTGGAAGCACTGAGAAACAACGAAAAGTCCTGTCTCTGGAGGGAACGCCATTTCTGGAGACAGCATTCATGAAGCAATCCTTTACAGTACTGCTGCGATTGTTGCTGGAAGCACTGAGAAACAACGAGAACTCTGTACCCATCAATGCCACCATGTGTGACAATCCTCCACCTAAATCAGAAAACACAGCACTGATTAATACAAAATCTGAAGACACTTGAAATATACAAACATCCCCATCCTCCTTTACCACTTAGACGCTGCATCAGGCTCCTGCAGGATATAACAAAGCAGCAGGCTGGATATTACATTAACATCCAAAATGTGGAACAAATGTTAATGAATCAAGTTAAATGAGTCAAGAGGACAGACTCTCCTGTTGTTCACACTTAGGCACAAATACTTTGTTCCAACTGGTTTTGCCTCAATATAAACATGTTTGTTTAACGATCACAGAAGTAGCAGAAACACAATAAAACAATTATTATCCACATGATTGACATATTGGGCCGTTGCTTGCTAGCAACATGGAGCCTCTGCAACATGGCTCTGAGGACAGCCATCCTCGGGTTGAAGCGAAGCATGCTCTCCCTCACTCTGCGTCTCAGCACCCCGGAGTCCTTAACTGTGCTCGAACAGCCTCCGGTCCAAATTTTGTCGTTACCAAACCCACTAAAATGCTGCTTACCTTGTTGTGCATGCCAGCTAGAGGAACGAATCTCCTGAATGAACTGAGATACTTGATCAATTAGATCATCTGCTGAAGCAACATTGATCAGCCTCCCCCTAGCCCAGTCAAGGCTACATTGATCAGCCTCCCCCTAGCCCAGTCAAGGCTACATTGATCAGCCTAACCCAGTCAAGGCTACATTGATCAGCCTCCCCCTAGCCCAGTCAAGGCTACATTGATCAGCCTCCCCCTAGCCCAGTCAAGGCTACATTGATCAGCCTCCCCCTAGCCCAGTCAAGGCTACATTGATCAGCCTCCCCCTAGCCCAGTCAAGGCTACATTGATCAGCCTCCCCCTAGCCCAGTCAAGGCTACATTGATCAGCCTCCCCCTAGCCCAGTCAAGGCTACATTGATCAGCCTCCCCCTAACCCAGTCAAGGCTCCTCTGCATGGTTTCCATTCTGCGAGACGACAGTTTGGTGAAAATAGAGACCTGCGATTCCTGTTCAAACAGTGCCATGGTACTAACGTTAACGTTCCTGGTTTATGTCTGAAGTTGTTCATTTCTGCATCATAGGCTGAGATGTAATATAAAACACCAAAGGGTATTCAAAGGTAATATATGTGCTGTTGGAAAGCTGGTATGTTGTAGATATTAGCAACGTTTTTACAGGGTTGTCTTAGGTCAAATGAGCTTTATGTGAGTTTTGTAAATGTTTTCATGCTAATCACAAGCTAGCAGCTAAGGCTAGGTGGCATTGCAATTATAGCTAGTCAGCCTAAAAATACCTGAAAATACAAAAACATGTTTGATGTCAGTACTCCTCGACAATAAATAGCGTTTCAATCGGTGACGTCACTTGCTCTCAGACCTTGAAGTAATAGTTCCCCTTGCTCTGCAAGGGCCGCGGCTTTTGTGGAGCGGTGGGTAGAGGGTCCCTGGTTCGCGCCCGGGTATGGGCGAGGGGACGGTCTAAAGTTATACTGTTACACAAGTATATTACTCGCCAATGTCCAGTCTCTAGACAACAAGGTAGAAATTAGGGAAGGGTTGCTTTCCAGAGAGACAACAGGGATTGTTACATACTCTGTTTCACGGAAACATGGCTCTCTCGGGATATGTTGTCTGAGTCGGTACAGCCACCTGGTGTCTTCATGCGTCGCGCTGACAGAAATAAACATCTCTCTGGGAAGAAGAAGGGTGGGGGTGTGTGCTTCATAATAACATACAGGAACTCAAGTCCTTTTTTTCACCTGACCTTATCTCCCAAGATAATTCTTGTCAGTTATTGTCACAGCCGTGTATATCCCCTCTCAAGCCGATAGCACGACGGCCCTCAAGGAACTTCACTGGACTCTATGCAAACTGGAAACCATATATCCTGAGGCTGCACTTATTTAGCTTGGTATTTTAACAAAGGAAATTTGACAACAAGGCCTAAAGTCTATCAGCATATTGATTGTAGCGCTCGCGCTGGAAAAACACTGGATCACTGCTACTCTAACTTCCTCGATGCATACAAGGCCCTCCCCCGCCCTCCTTTTGGCAAATCTGACAACGACTCCATTTTGCTCCTCCCATCCAATAGGAAGAAACTCAAACAGGATGAACAATAACTATTCAACGCTGGTCTGCCTAATCGAAATCCATGATTCAAGATTGTTTTGATCACGCGGACTGGGACATGTTCCGGGTAGCCTCAGATAATAATATTAATTTATACGATGATTCGGTGATTGAGTTTATAAGGAAGTACATAGGAGATGTTGTTCCCACTGTGACTATTAAACCTACCCTAACCAGAAACCGTGGATAGATGGTGGCATTTGCGCAAAACTGAAAGTGCAAACCATCGCATTTAACCATGGAAAGGTGACTGGGAATATGGCTGAATATAAACAGTGTAGTTATTCCCTCCGTAAGGCAATCAAAATGTCGGTATAGAGACAAAGTGGAGTTGCAATTCAACGGCTCAGACACGAGACGTATGTGGCAGGGTCTACAGACAATCATGGACTATAAAAATAAAACCAGCCACGGACAACGACGTCTTGCTTCCAGAAAAACTAAACACCTTCTTTGCTTTGAGGATAATACAGTGCCACTGACACAGCCCGCTATCAAGGACTGTGTCCTTGAACCATGTGACAAATACAATTTGATTTGATTTGATTTGATTTCTCTGTGCAATACTTGAGTAAGACATTTAAACATGTTAATCCTTGCCAGGCTGCTGGCCTAGATGGTCCTCTGAACATGCGCAACCCAGCTGGCTGGTGTGTTTACGGACATATTCAATGTTTCCCTATCCCAGTCTGCTGTCCCCACATGCTTCAAGATGGCCACCATGGTTCCTGTACCCAAGAAGGCGAAGGTAACTAACCTAATGACTATCGCCCTAGAGCACTCACTTCTGTCATCATGAAGTGCTTTGAGAAACTAGTCAAGGATCATATCACCTCCGCCTTACCTGTCATCCTAGACCCACTTCTATTTGCATACCGCCCCAATAGGTCCACAGACGATGCAATCACCATCACACTGCACATGACTGCGTGGCCATGCACGCATCCAACTCAATCATCAAGTTTGTAGACCACACAACAGTAGTAGGCACTCAGAGTGTGGTGTCAGGAAAACAACCTCTCACTCAACGTCAACAAAACAAAGGAGATGATGGTGCAGTTCAGCATTCCCCTATTCACATCGGTGGGACAGCAGTGGAGAAAGTGGAAAGTTTTAAGTTCCTCTGCGTACACATCACAGACAAACTGAAATGGTCCACTCACACAGACAGTGTGGTGAAGAAGGCGCAGCAGTGCCTCTTCAACCTCAGGAGGCTGAAGAAATGTAGCTTGTCACCTAAAACCCTCACAAACTTTTACAGATGTACGATTGAGAGCATTCTGTTGGGCTACATCACCGCCTCGTACAGCAACTACAACGGCAACTACACCGCCTACAACTGCAGGTCTCTCTAGAGGGTGGTGCCGTCTGCACAACGCATCACCGAGGGTAAACTCCCTGCCCTCCAGGACACCTACAGCACCCGATGTCACAGGAGGGACAAAACGATAATCAAGGACAACAACAGCCTGTTCACCCTGCTACCATCCAGAAGGCGAGGTCAGTACAGGTGCATCAAAGCTGGGAACGAGAGACAGAAAAATATTTTCTATCTCAAGGCCATCAGACGGTTAATAAACAGACACCACTGAAGCAGAGGCTGCTGCCTACATACAGACTTGAACTCATTGGCCACTTTAATAAATGGATCGCAATTCACTTTAATAATGTTTACATTACATTACTCATCCCATATATATTTCCTTTATTTTATAACACCTATTGCATCTTGCCTGCGTCGCTGGTCATTGGTCATCAGTACATTTATATGTATATTTTCTTATTCCATCCCTTTACTTAGATGTGTGTGTATCAGGTAGTTGGTAGGTAGTTGTTGTGGAACTGTTAGATTACTTGTTAGATATTGCTGCACTGTTGGAACTAGAAGCACAAGCATTTCACTACACTCACATTATCATCTGCTAACCATGTGTATGTGACCAATAAGATTTGATTTGATTTGGGTAAAGTCATTAGCCTATTACCAGTGGTGCTCTAATGTCTGTTACTAGTGGTGCTCTAATGTCTGTTACTAGTGGTGCTCTAATGTCTGTTACTAGTGGTGATCTAATGTCTGTTACCAGTGGTGCTCTAATGTCTGTTACCAGTGGTGCTCTAATGTCGGTTACTAGTGGTGCTCTAATGTCTGTTACCAGTGGTGCTCTAATGTCTGTTACTAGTGGTGATCTAATGTCTGTTACTAGTGGTGCTCTAATGTCTGTTACTAGTGGTGCTCTAATGTCTGTTACCAGTGGTGATCTAATGTCTGTTACTAGTGGTGATCTAATGTCTGTTACTAGTGGTGCTCTAATGTCTGTTACCAGTGGTGCTCTAATGTCTGTTACTAGTGGTGATCTAATGTCTGTTACTAGTGGTGCTCTAATGGATGTTACTAGTGGTGATCTAATGTCTGTTACTAGTGGTGCTCTAATGTCTGTTACTAGTGGTGCTCTAATGTCTGTTACTAGTGGTGCTCTAATGTCTGTTACTAGTGTTGATCTAATGTTTCTTACTAGTGGTGATCTAACGTCTGTTACTAGTGGTGCTCTAATGTCTGTTACTGGTGGTAATCTAATGTCTGTTACCGGTGGTGCTCTAATGTTTGTTACTGGTGGTGCTCTAATGTCTGTTACTAGTGGTGATCTAATGTCTGTTACTAGTGGTGATCTAATGTCTGTTACTCGTGGTGCTCTAATGTCTGTTACCAGTGGTGATCTAATGTCTGTTACTAGTGGTGATCTAATGTCTGTTACTAGTGGTGCTCTGATGTCTGTTACTAGCGGTGATCTAATGTCTGTTACTAGTGGTGATCTAATGTCTGTTACTAGTGGTGCTCTAATGTCTGTTACCAGTGGTGATCTAATGTCTGTTACCAATGGTGCTCTAATGTCTGTTACTAGTGGTGATCTAATGTCTGTTACCAGTGGTGATCTAATGTCTGTTACCAGTGGTGATCTAATGTCTGTTACCAGTGGTGCTCTAATGTCTGTTACCAGTGGTGATCTAATGTCTGTTACTAGTGGTGCTCTAATGTCGGTTACTAGTGGTGATCTAATGTCTGTTACCAGTGGTGATCTAATGTCTGTTACTAGTGGTGCTCTAATGTCTGTTACTAGTGGTGATCTAATGTCTGTTACTGGTGGTGATCTAATGTCTGTTACTAGTGGTGATCTAATGTCTGTTACTAGTGGTGATCTAATGTCTGTTACCAGTGCTGATCTAATGTCTGTTACTAGTGGTGATCTAATGTCTGTTACTAGTGGTGCTCTAATGTCTGTTACCGGTGGTGATCTAATGTCTGTTACCAGTGGTGCTCTAATGTCTGTTACTAGTGGTGATCTAATGTCTGTTACCAGTGGTGATCTAATGTCTGTTACTAGTGGTGCTCTAATGTCTGTTACTAGTGGTGATCTAATGTCTGTTACCAGTGGTGCTCTAATGTCTGTTACTAGTGGTGCTCTAATGTCTGTTACTAGTGGTGCTCTAATGTCTGTTACCAGTGGTGATGTAATGTATGTTACCATTGGTGATCTAATGTCTGTTACTAGTGGTGCTCAAATGTCTGTTACTAGTGGTGATCTAATGTCTGTTACTAGTGGTGATCTAATGTCTGTTACTAGTGGTGATCTAATGTCTGTTACTAGTGGTGCTCTAATGTCTGTTACTAGTGGTGCTCTAATGTCTGTTACTGGTGGCTATCTAATGTCTGTTACTAGTGGTGATCTAATGTCTGTTACTAGTGGTGCTCTAATGTCTGTTACTAGTGGTGCTCTAATGTCGGTTACTAGTGGTGCTCTAATGTCTGTTACTAGTGGTGCTCTAATGTCTGTTACTAGTGGCGATCTAATGTCTGTTACTAGTGGTGATCTAATGTCTGTTACTAGTGGTGATCTAATGTCTGTTACTAGTGGTGCTCTAATGTCTGTTACTAGTGGTGCTCTAATGTCTGTTACTAGTGGTGCTCTAATGTCTGTTACTAGTGTTGATCTAATGTTTCTTACTAGTGGTGATCTAACGTCTGTTACTAGTGGTGCTCTAATGTCTGTTACTGGTGGTGATCTAATGTCTGTTACCGGTGGTGCTCTAATGTTTGTTACTGGTGGTGCTCTAATGTCTGTTACTAGTGGTGCTCTAATGTCTGTTACTAGTGGTGATCTAATGTCTGTTACTAGTGGTGCTCTAATGTCTGTTACCAGTGGTGATCTAATGTCTGTTACTAGTGGTGCTCTAATGTCTGTTACCAGTGGTGATCTAATGTCTGTTACTCGTGGTGCTCTAATGTCTGTTACCAGTGGTGATCTAATGTCTGTTACTAGTGGTGATCTAATGTCTGTTACTAGTGGTGCTCTGATGTCTGTTACTAGTGGTGATCTAATGTCTGTTACTAGTGGTGATCTAATGTCTGTTACTAGTGGTGCTCTAATGTCTGTTACCAGTGGTGATCTAATGTCTGTTACCAGTGGTGCTCTAATGTCTGTTACTAGTGGTGATCTAATGTCTGTTACCAGTGGTGATCTAATGTCTGTTACCAGTGGTGCTCTAATGTCTGTTACCAGTGGTGATCTAATGTCTGTTACTAGTGGTGCTCTAATGTCTGTTACTAGTGGTGATCTAATGTCTGTTACTAGTGGTGCTCTAATGTCTGTTACTAGTGTTGCTCTTAATGTCTGTTACTAGTTGTGCTCTAATGTCTGTTACTAGTGTTGATCTAATGTTTCTTACTAGTGGTGATCTAATGTCTGTTACTAGTGGTGCTCTAATGTCTGTTACTAGTGGTGATCTAATGTCTGTTACTAGTGGTGATCTAATGTCTGTTACTAGTGGTGCTCTAATGTCTGTTACTAGTGGTGATCTAATGTCTGTTACTAGTGGTGCTCTAATGTCTGTTACTGGTGGTGATCTAATGTCTGTTACCATTGGTGCTCTAATGTTTGTTACTGGTGGTGCTCTAATGTCTGTTACTAGTGGTGCTCTAATGTCTGTTACTAGTGGTGATCTAATGTCTGTTACTAGTGGTGATCTAATGTCTGTTACTAGTGGTGATCTAATGTATGTTACTAGTGGTGATCTAATGTCTGTTACTGGTGGTGATCTAATGTCTGTTACTAGTGGTGATCTAATGTCTGTTACTAGTGGTGCTCAAATGTCTGTTACTAGTGGTGCTCTAATGTCTGTTACTAGTGGTGCTCTAATGTCTGTTACTAGTGGTGCTCTAATGTCTGTCACTAGTGTTGATCTAATGTTTCTTACTAGTGGTGATCTAACGTCTGTTACTAGTGGTGCTCTAATGTCTGTTACTGGTGGTAATCTAATGTCTGTTACCGGTGGTGCTCTAATGTTTGTTACTGGTGGTGCTCTAATGTCTGTTACTAGTGGTGATCTAATGTCTGTTACTAGTGGTGCTCTAATGTCTGTTACCAGTGGTGATCTAATGTCTGTTACTAGTGGTGATCTAATGTCTGTTACTAGTGGTGCTCTAATGTCTGTTACCAGTGGTGATCTAATGTCTGTTACCAGTGGTGCTCTAATGTCTGTTACTAGTGGTGATCTAATGTCTGTTACCAGTGGTGATCTAATGTCTGTTACCAGTGGTGATCTAATGTCTGTTACCAGTGGTGCTCTAATGTCTGTTACCAGTGGTGATCTAATGTCTGTTACTAGTGGTGCTCTAATGTCTGTTACTAGTGGTGATCTAATGTCTGTTACCAGTGGTGATCTAATGTCTGTTACTGGTGGTGCTCTAATGTCTGTTACCCGGTGGTGATCTAATGTCTGTTACTAGTGGTGCTCTAATGTCTGTTACTAGTGGTGCTCTAATGTCTGTTACTAGTGGTGCTCTAATGTCGGTTACTAGTGGTACTCTAATGTCTGTTACTAGTGGTGCTCTAATGTCTGTTACTAGTGGTGATCTAATGTCTGTTACTAGTGGTGATCTAATGTCTGTTACTAGTGGTGCTCTAATGTCTTGTTACTAGTGGGTTGCTCTAATGTCTGTTACTATGGTGCTACTAATGTCTGTTACTAGTGTTGATCTAATGTTTCTTACTAGTGGTGATCTAACGTCTGTTACTAGTGGTGCTCTAATGTCTGTTACTGTGGTGATCTAATGTCTGTTTACCGGTGGTGCTCTAATGTTTGTTACTGGTGGTGCTCTAATGTCTGTTACTAGTGGTGCTCTAATGTCTGTTACTAGTGGTGATCTAATGTCTGTTACTAGTGGTGCTCTAATGTCTGTTACCAGTGGTGATCTAATGTCTGTTACTAGTGGTGCTCTAATGTCTGTTACCAGTGGTGATCTAATGTCTGTTACTAGTGGTGCTCTAATGTCTGTTACTAGTGGTGATCTAATGTCTGTTACTAGTGGTGATCTAATGTCTGTTACTAGTGGTGCTCTAATGTCTGTTACTAGTGGTGATCTAATGTCTGTTACTAGTGGTGATCTAATGTCTGTTACTAGTGGTGCTCTAATGTCTGTTACCAGTGGTGATCTAATGTCTGTTACCAGTGGTGCTCTAATGTCTGTTACTAGTGGTGCTCTAATGTCTGTTACTAGTGGTGATCTAATGTCTGTTACTAGTGGTGCTCTAATGTCTGTTACTAGTGGTGATCTAATGTCTGTTACTAGTGGTGCTCTAATGTCTGTTACTAGTGGTGATCTAATGTCTGTTACTAGTGGTGATCTAATGTCTGTTACTAGTGGTGCTCTAATGTCTGTTACTAGTGGTGATCTAATGTCTGTTACTAGTGGTGATCTAATGTCTGTTACTAGTGGTGCTCTAATGTCTGTTACTAGTGGTGATCTAATGTCTGTTACTAGTGGTGCTCTAATGTCTGTTACTAGTGGTGCTCTAATGTCTGTTACTAGTGGTGATCTAATGTCTGTTACTAGTGGTGATCTAATGTCTGTTACTAGTGGTGCTCTAATGTCTGTTACTAGTGGTGATCTAATGTCTGTTACTAGTGGTGATCTAATGTCTGTTACTAGTGGTGCTCTAATGTCTGTTACTAGTGGTGATCTAATGTCTGTTACTAGTGGTGCTCTAATGTCTGTTACTAGTGGTGCTCTAATGTCTGTTACTAGTGGTGCTCTAATGTCTGTTACTAGTGGTGATCTAATGTCTGTTACTAGTGGTGCTCTAATGTCTGTTACTAGTGGTGATCTAATGTCTGTTACTAGTGGTGCTCTAATGTCTGTTACTAGTGGTGATCTAATGTCTGTTACTAGTGGTGCTCTAATGTCTGTTACTAGTGGTGATCTAATGTCTGTTACTAGTGGTGATCTAATGTCTGTTACTAGTGGTGCTCTAATGTCTGTTACTAGTGGTGATCTAATGTCTGTTACTAGTGGTGATCTAATGTCTGTTACTAGTGGTGATCTAATGTCTGTTACTAGTGGTGATCTAATGTCTGTTACTAGTGGTGATCTAATGTCTGTTACTAGTGGTGATCTAATGTCTGTTACTAGTGGTGATCTAATGTCTGTTACTAGTGGTGATCTAATGTCTGTTACTAGTGGTGATCTAATGTCTGTTACTAGTGGTGATCTAATGTCTGTTACTAGTGGTGATCTAATGTCTGTTACTAGTGGTGATCTAATGTCTGTTACTAGTGGTGCTCTAATGTCTGTTACTAGTGGTGATCTAATGTCTGTTACTAGTGGTGCTCTAATGTCTGTTACTAGTGGTGATCTAATGTCTGTTACTAGTGGTGATCTAATGTCTGTTACTAGTGGTGATCTAATGTCTGTTACTAGTGGTGCTCTAATGTCTGTTACTAGTGGTGATCTAATGTCTGTTACTAGTGGTGCTCTAATGTCTGTTACTAGTGGTGCTCTAATGTCTGTTACTAGTGGTGATCTAATGTCTGTTACTAGTGGTGATCTAATGTCTGTTACTAGTGGTGATCTAATGTCTGTTACTAGTGGTGATCTAATGTCTGTTACTAGTGGTGATCTAATGTCTGTTACTAGTGGTGATCTAATGTCTGTTACTAGTGGTGATCTAATGTCTGTTACTAGTGGTGCTCTAATGTCTGTTACTAGTGGTGATCTAATGTCTGTTACTAGTGGTGCTCTAATGTCTGTTACTAGTGGTGATCTAATGTCTGTTACTAGTGGTGATCTAATGTCTGTTACTAGTGGTGCTCTAATGTCTGTTACTAGTGGTGATCTAATGTCTGTTACTAGTGGTGCTCTAATGTCTGTTACTAGTGGTGATCTAATGTCTGTTACTAGTGGTGCTCTAATGTCTGTTACTAGTGGTGCTCTAATGTCTGTTACTAGTGGTGATCTAATGTCTGTTACTAGTGGTGCTCTAATGTCTGTTACTAGTGGTGATCTAATGTCTGTTACTAGTGGTGCTCTAATGTCTGTTACTAGTGGTGATCTAATGTCTGTTACTAGTGGTGATCTAATGTCTGTTACTAGTGGTGCTCTAATGTCTGTTACTAGTGGTGATCTAATGTCTGTTACTAGTGGTGATCTAATGTCTGTTACTAGTGGTGCTCTAATGTCTGTTACTAGTGGTGATCTAATGTCTGTTACTAGTGGTGCTCTAATGTCTGTTACTAGTGGTGCTCTAATGTCTGTTACTAGTGGTGATCTAATGTCTGTTACTAGTGGTGATCTAATGTCTGTTACTAGTGGTGCTCTAATGTCTGTTACTAGTGGTGATCTAATGTCTGTTACTAGTGGTGATCTAATGTCTGTTACTAGTGGTGCTCTAATGTCTGTTACTAGTGGTGATCTAATGTCTGTTACTAGTGGTGCTCTAATGTCTGTTACTAGTGGTGCTCTAATGTCTGTTACTAGTGGTGCTCTAATGTCTGTTACTAGTGGTGATCTAATGTCTGTTACTAGTGGTGCTCTAATGTCTGTTACTAGTGGTGATCTAATGTCTGTTACTAGTGGTGCTCTAATGTCTGTTACTAGTGGTGATCTAATGTCTGTTACTAGTGGTGCTCTAATGTCTGTTACTAGTGGTGATCTAATGTCTGTTACTAGTGGTGATCTAATGTCTGTTACTAGTGGTGCTCTAATGTCTGTTACTAGTGGTGATCTAATGTCTGTTACTAGTGGTGATCTAATGTCTGTTACTAGTGGTGCTCTAATGTCTGTTACTAGTGGTGATCTAATGTCTGTTACTAGTGGTGATCTAATGTCTGTTACTAGTGGTGATCTAATGTCTGTTACTAGTGGTGATCTAATGTCTGTTACTAGTGGTGATCTAATGTCTGTTACTAGTGGTGATCTAATGTCTGTTACTAGTGGTGATCTAATGTCTGTTACTAGTGGTGATCTAATGTCTGTTACTAGTGGTGCTCTAATGTCTGTTACTAGTGGTGATCTAATGTCTGTTACTAGTGGTGCTCTAATGTCTGTTACTAGTGGTGATCTAATGTCTGTTACTAGTGGTGATCTAATGTCTGTTACTAGTGGTGCTCTAATGTCTGTTACTAGTGGTGATCTAATGTCTGTTACTAGTGGTGATCTAATGTCTGTTACTAGTGGTGATCTAATGTCTGTTACTAGTGGTGATCTAATGTCTGTTACTAGTGGTGATCTAATGTCTGTTACTAGTGGTGATCTAATGTCTGTTACTAGTGGTGATCTAATGTCTGTTACTAGTGGTGATCTAATGTCTGTTACTAGTGGTGATCTAATGTCTGTTACTAGTGGTGCTCTAATGTCTGTTACTAGTGGTGATCTAATGTCTGTTACTAGTGGTGATCTAATGTCTGTTACTAGTGGTGCTCTAATGTCTGTTACTAGTGGTGATCTAATGTCTGTTACTAGTGGTGATCTAATGTCTGTTACTAGTGGTGATCTAATGTCTGTTACTAGTGGTGCTCTAATGTCTGTTACTAGTGGTGATCTAATGTCTGTTACTAGTGGTGATCTAATGTCTGTTACTAGTGGTGCTCTAATGTCTGTTACTAGTGGTGATCTAATGTCTGTTACTAGTGGTGATCTAATGTCTGTTACTAGTGGTGATCTAATGTCTGTTACTAGTGGTGATCTAATGTCTGTTACTAGTGGTGATCTAATGTCTGTTACTAGTGGTGATCTAATGTCTGTTACTAGTGGTGATCTAATGTCTGTTACTAGTGGTGATCTAATGTCTGTTACTAGTGGTGATCTAATGTCTGTTACTAGTGGTGATCTAATGTCTGTTACTAGTGGTGATCTAATGTCTGTTACTAGTGGTGATCTAATGTCTGTTACTAGTGGTGATCTAATGTCTGTTACTAGTGGTGATCTAATGTCTGTTACTAGTGGTGATCTAATGTCTGTTACTAGTGGTGATCTAATGTCTGTTACTAGTGGTGCTCTAATGTCTGTTACTAGTGGTGATCTAATGTCTGTTACTAGTGGTGATCTAATGTCTGTTACTAGTGGTGATCTAATGTCTGTTACTAGTGGTGATCTAATGTCTGTTACTAGTGGTGATCTAATGTCTGTTACTAGTGGTGATCTAATGTCTGTTACTAGTGGTGATCTAATGTCTGTTACTAGTGGTGCTCTAATGTCTGTTACTAGTGGTGATCTAATGTCTGTTACTAGTGGTGATCTAATGTCTGTTACTAGTGGTGATCTAATGTCTGTTACTAGTGGTGATCTAATGTCTGTTACTAGTGGTGATCTAATGTCTGTTACTAGTGGTGATCTAATGTCTGTTACTAGTGGTGATCTAATGTCTGTTACTAGTGGTGATCTAATGTCTGTTACTAGTGGTGATCTAATGTCTGTTACTAGTGGTGCTCTAATGTCTGTTACTAGTGGTGATCTAATGTCTGTTACTAGTGGTGATCTAATGTCTGTTACTAGTGGTGATCTAATGTCTGTTACTAGTGGTGATCTAATGTCTGTTACTAGTGGTGATCTAATGTCTGTTACTAGTGGTGATCTAATGTCTGTTACTAGTGGTGATCTAATGTCTGTTACTAGTGGTGATCTAATGTCTGTTACTAGTGGTGATCTAATGTCTGTTACTAGTGGTGATCTAATGTCTGTTACTAGTGGTGATCTAATGTCTGTTACTAGTGGTGATCTAATGTCTGTTACTAGTGGTGATCTAATGTCTGTTACTAGTGGTGATCTAATGTCTGTTACTAGTGGTGATCTAATGTCTGTTACTAGTGGTGATCTAATGTCTGTTACTAGTGGTGATCTAATGTCTGTTACTAGTGGTGATCTAATGTCTGTTACTAGTGGTGATCTAATGTCTGTTACTAGTGGTGATCTAATGTCTGTTACTAGTGGTGATCTAATGTCTGTTACTAGTGGTGCTCTAATGTCTGTTACTAGTGGTGATCTAATGTCTGTTACTAGTGGTGCTCTAATGTCTGTTACTAGTGGTGATCTAATGTCTGTTACTAGTGGTGATCTAATGTCTGTTACTAGTGGTGATCTAATGTCTGTTACTAGTGGTGATCTAATGTCTGTTACTAGTGGTGATCTAATGTCTGTTACTAGTGGTGATCTAATGTCTGTTACTAGTGGTGATCTAATGTCTGTTACTAGTGGTGCTCTAATGTCTGTTACTAGTGGTGATCTAATGTCTGTTACTAGTGGTGATCTAATGTCTGTTACTAGTGGTGCTCTAATGTCTGTTACTAGTGGTGATCTAATGTCTGTTACTAGTGGTGATCTAATGTCTGTTACTAGTGGTGATCTAATGTCTGTTACTAGTGGTGATCTAATGTCTGTTACTAGTGGTGATCTAATGTCTGTTACTAGTGGTGATCTAATGTCTGTTACTAGTGGTGATCTAATGTCTGTTACTAGTGGTGATCTAATGTCTGTTACTAGTGGTGATCTAATGTCTGTTACTAGTGGTGATCTAATGTCTGTTACTAGTGGTGATCTAATGTCTGTTACTAGTGGTGATCTAATGTCTGTTACTAGTGGTGATCTAATGTCTGTTACTAGTGGTGATCTAATGTCTGTTACTAGTGGTGATCTAATGTCTGTTACTAGTGGTGATCTAATGTCTGTTACTAGTGGTGATCTAATGTCTGTTACTAGTGGTGATCTAATGTCTGTTACTAGTGGTGATCTAATGTCTGTTACTAGTGGTGATCTAATGTCTGTTACTAGTGGTGATCTAATGTCTGTTACTAGTGGTGATCTAATGTCTGTTACTAGTGGTGATCTAATGTCTGTTACTAGTGGTGATCTAATGTCTGTTACTAGTGGTGATCTAATGTCTGTTACTAGTGGTGATCTAATGTCTGTTACTAGTGGTGATCTAATGTCTGTTACTAGTGGTGATCTAATGTCTGTTACTAGTGGTGATCTAATGTCTGTTACTAGTGGTGATCTAATGTCTGTTACTAGTGGTGATCTAATGTCTGTTACTAGTGGTGATCTAATGTCTGTTACTAGTGGTGATCTAATGTCTGTTACTAGTGGTGATCTAATGTCTGTTACTAGTGGTGATCTAATGTCTGTTACTAGTGGTGATCTAATGTCTGTTACTAGTGGTGATCTAATGTCTGTTACTAGTGGTGATCTAATGTCTGTTACTAGTGGTGATCTAATGTCTGTTACTAGTGGTGATCTAATGTCTGTTACTAGTGGTGATCTAATGTCTGTTACTAGTGGTGATCTAATGTCTGTTACTAGTGGTGATCTAATGTCTGTTACTAGTGGTGATCTAATGTCTGTTACTAGTGGTGATCTAATGTCTGTTACTAGTGGTGATCTAATGTCTGTTACTAGTGGTGATCTAATGTCTGTTACTAGTGGTGATCTAATGTCTGTTACTAGTGGTGATCTAATGTCTGTTACTAGTGGTGATCTAATGTCTGTTACTAGTGGTGATCTAATGTCTGTTACTAGTGGTGATCTAATGTCTGTTACTAGTGGTGATCTAATGTCTGTTACTAGTGGTGATCTAATGTCTGTTACTAGTGGTGATCTAATGTCTGTTACTAGTGGTGATCTAATGTCTGTTACTAGTGGTGATCTAATGTCTGTTACTAGTGGTGATCTAATGTCTGTTACTAGTGGTGATCTAATGTCTGTTACTAGTGGTGATCTAATGTCTGTTACTAGTGGTGATCTAATGTCTGTTACTAGTGGTGATCTAATGTCTGTTACTAGTGGTGATCTAATGTCTGTTACTAGTGGTGATCTAATGTCTGTTACTAGTGGTGATCTAATGTCTGTTACTAGTGGTGATCTAATGTCTGTTACTAGTGGTGATCTAATGTCTGTTACTAGTGGTGATCTAATGTCTGTTACTAGTGGTGATCTAATGTCTGTTACTAGTGGTGATCTAATGTCTGTTACTAGTGGTGATCTAATGTCTGTTACTAGTGGTGATCTAATGTCTGTTACTAGTGGTGATCTAATGTCTGTTACTAGTGGTGATCTAATGTCTGTTACTAGTGGTGATCTAATGTCTGTTACTAGTGGTGATCTAATGTCTGTTACTAGTGGTGATCTAATGTCTGTTACTAGTGGTGATCTAATGTCTGTTACTAGTGGTGATCTAATGTCTGTTACTAGTGGTGATCTAATGTCTGTTACTAGTGGTGATCTAATGTCTGTTACTAGTGGTGATCTAATGTCTGTTACTAGTGGTGATCTAATGTCTGTTACTAGTGGTGATCTAATGTCTGTTACTAGTGGTGATCTAATGTCTGTTACTAGTGGTGATCTAATGTCTGTTACTAGTGGTGATCTAATGTCTGTTACTAGTGGTGATCTAATGTCTGTTACTAGTGGTGATCTAATGTCTGTTACTAGTGGTGATCTAATGTCTGTTACTAGTGGTGATCTAATGTCTGTTACTAGTGGTGATCTAATGTCTGTTACTAGTGGTGATCTAATGTCTGTTACTAGTGGTGATCTAATGTCTGTTACTAGTGGTGATCTAATGTCTGTTACTAGTGGTGATCTAATGTCTGTTACTAGTGGTGATCTAATGTCTGTTACTAGTGGTGATCTAATGTCTGTTACTAGTGGTGATCTAATGTCTGTTACTAGTGGTGATCTAATGTCTGTTACTAGTGGTGATCTAATGTCTGTTACTAGTGGTGATCTAATGTCTGTTACTAGTGGTGATCTAATGTCTGTTACTAGTGGTGATCTAATGTCTGTTACTAGTGGTGATCTAATGTCTGTTACTAGTGGTGATCTAATGTCTGTTACTAGTGGTGATCTAATGTCTGTTACTAGTGGTGATCTAATGTCTGTTACTAGTGGTGATCTAATGTCTGTTACTAGTGGTGATCTAATGTCTGTTACTAGTGGTGATCTAATGTCTGTTACTAGTGGTGATCTAATGTCTGTTACTAGTGGTGATCTAATGTCTGTTACTAGTGGTGATCTAATGTCTGTTACTAGTGGTGATCTAATGTCTGTTACTAGTGGTGATCTAATGTCTGTTACTAGTGGTGATCTAATGTCTGTTACTAGTGGTGATCTAATGTCTGTTACTAGTGGTGATCTAATGTCTGTTACTAGTGGTGATCTAATGTCTGTTACTAGTGGTGATCTAATGTCTGTTACTAGTGGTGATCTAATGTCTGTTACTAGTGGTGATCTAATGTCTGTTACTAGTGGTGATCTAATGTCTGTTACTAGTGGTGATCTAATGTCTGTTACTAGTGGTGATCTAATGTCTGTTACTAGTGGTGATCTAATGTCTGTTACTAGTGGTGATCTAATGTCTGTTACTAGTGGTGATCTAATGTCTGTTACTAGTGGTGATCTAATGTCTGTTACTAGTGGTGATCTAATGTCTGTTACTAGTGGTGATCTAATGTCTGTTACTAGTGGTGATCTAATGTCTGTTACTAGTGGTGATCTAATGTCTGTTACTAGTGGTGATCTAATGTCTGTTACTAGTGGTGATCTAATGTCTGTTACTAGTGGTGATCTAATGTCTGTTACTAGTGGTGATCTAATGTCTGTTACTAGTGGTGATCTAATGTCTGTTACTAGTGGTGATCTAATGTCTGTTACTAGTGGTGATCTAATGTCTGTTACTAGTGGTGATCTAATGTCTGTTACTAGTGGTGATCTAATGTCTGTTACTAGTGGTGATCTAATGTCTGTTACTAGTGGTGATCTAATGTCTGTTACTAGTGGTGATCTAATGTCTGTTACTAGTGGTGATCTAATGTCTGTTACTAGTGGTGATCTAATGTCTGTTACTAGTGGTGATCTAATGTCTGTTACTAGTGGTGATCTAATGTCTGTTACTAGTGGTGATCTAATGTCTGTTACTAGTGGTGATCTAATGTCTGTTACTAGTGGTGATCTAATGTCTGTTACTAGTGGTGATCTAATGTCTGTTACTAGTGGTGATCTAATGTCTGTTACTAGTGGTGATCTAATGTCTGTTACTAGTGGTGATCTAATGTCTGTTACTAGTGGTGGTCTAATGTCTGTTACTAGTGGTCTAATGTCTGTTACTAGTGGTGATCTAATGTCTGTTACTAGTGGTGATCTAATGTCTGTTACTAGTGGTGATCTAATGTCTGTTACTAGTGGTGATCTAATGTCTGTTACTAGTGGTGATCTAATGTCTGTTACTAGTGGTGATCTAATGTCTGTTACTAGTGGTGATCTAATGTCTGTTACTAGTGGTGATCTAATGTCTGTTACTAGTGGTGATCTAATGTCTGTTACTAGTGGTGATCTAATGTCTGTTACTAGTGGTGATCTAATGTCTGTTACTAGTGGTGATCTAATGTCTGTTACTAGTGGTGATCTAATGTCTGTTACTAGTGGTGATCTAATGTCTGTTACTAGTGGTGATCTAATGTCTGTTACTAGTGGTGATCTAATGTCTGTTACTAGTGGTGATCTAATGTCTGTTACTAGTGGTGATCTAATGTCTGTTACTAGTGGTGATCTAATGTCTGTTACTAGTGGTGATCTAATGTCTGTTACTAGTGGTGATCTAATGTCTGTTACTAGTGGTGATCTAATGTCTGTTACTAGTGGTGATCTAATGTCTGTTACTAGTGGTGATCTAATGTCTGTTACTAGTGGTGATCTAATGTCTGTTACTAGTGGTGATCTAATGTCTGTTACTAGTGGTGATCTAATGTCTGTTACTAGTGGTGATCTAATGTCTGTTACTAGTGGTGATCTAATGTCTGTTACTAGTGGTGATCTAATGTCTGTTACTAGTGGTGATCTAATGTCTGTTACTAGTGGTGATCTAATGTCTGTTACTAGTGGTGATCTAATGTCTGTTACTAGTGGTGATCTAATGTCTGTTACTAGTGGTGATCTAATGTCTGTTACTAGTGGTGATCTAATGTCTGTTACTAGTGGTGATCTAATGTCTGTTACTAGTGGTGATCTAATGTCTGTTACTAGTGGTGATCTAATGTCTGTTACTAGTGGTGATCTAATGTCTGTTACTAGTGGTGATCTAATGTCTGTTACTAGTGGTGATCTAATGTCTGTTACTAGTGGTGATCTAATGTCTGTTACTAGTGGTGATCTAATGTCTGTTACTAGTGGTGATCTAATGTCTGTTACTAGTGGTGATCTAATGTCTGTTACTAGTGGTGATCTAATGTCTGTTACTAGTGGTGATCTAATGTCTGTTACTAGTGGTGATCTAATGTCTGTTACTAGTGGTGCTCTAATGTCTGTTACTAGTGGTGATCTAATGTCTGTTACTAGTGGTGATCTAATGTCTGTTACTAGTGGTGATCTAATGTCTGTTACTAGTGGTGATCTAATGTCTGTTACTAGTGGTGATCTAATGTCTGTTACTAGTGGTGATCTAATGTCTGTTACTAGTGGTGATCTAATGTCTGTTACTAGTGGTGATCTAATGTCTGTTACTAGTGGTGATCTAATGTCTGTTACTAGTGGTGATCTAATGTCTGTTACTAGTGGTGATCTAATGTCTGTTACTAGTGGTGATCTAATGTCTGTTACTAGTGGTGATCTAATGTCTGTTACTAGTGGTGATCTAATGTCTGTTACTAGTGGTGATCTAATGTCTGTTACTAGTGGTGATCTAATGTCTGTTACTAGTGGTGATCTAATGTCTGTTACTAGTGGTGATCTAATGTCTGTTACTAGTGGTGATCTAATGTCTGTTACTAGTGGTGATCTAATGTCTGTTACTAGTGGTGATCTAATGTCTGTTACTAGTGGTGATCTAATGTCTGTTACTAGTGGTGATCTAATGTCTGTTACTAGTGGTGATCTAATGTCTGTTACTAGTGGTGATCTAATGTCTGTTACTAGTGGTGATCTAATGTCTGTTACTAGTGGTGATCTAATGTCTGTTACTAGTGGTGATCTAATGTCTGTTACTAGTGGTGATCTAATGTCTGTTACTAGTGGTGATCTAATGTCTGTTACTAGTGGTGATCTAATGTCTGTTACTAGTGGTGATCTAATGTCTGTTACTAGTGGTGATCTAATGTCTGTTACTAGTGGTGATCTAATGTCTGTTACTAGTGGTGATCTAATGTCTGTTACTAGTGGTGATCTAATGTCTGTTACTAGTGGTGATCTAATGTCTGTTACTAGTGGTGATCTAATGTCTGTTACTAGTGGTGATCTAATGTCTGTTACTAGTGGTGATCTAATGTCTGTTACTAGTGGTGATCTAATGTCTGTTACTAGTGGTGATCTAATGTCTGTTACTAGTGGTGATCTAATGTCTGTTACTAGTGGTGATCTAATGTCTGTTACTAGTGGTGATCTAATGTCTGTTACTAGTGGTGATCTAATGTCTGTTACTAGTGGTGATCTAATGTCTGTTACTAGTGGTGATCTAATGTCTGTTACTAGTGGTGATCTAATGTCTGTTACTAGTGGTGATCTAATGTCTGTTACTAGTGGTGATCTAATGTCTGTTACTAGTGGTGATCTAATGTCTGTTACTAGTGGTGATCTAATGTCTGTTACTAGTGGTGATCTAATGTCTGTTACTAGTGGTGATCTAATGTCTGTTACTAGTGGTGATCTAATGTCTGTTACTAGTGGTGATCTAATGTCTGTTACTAGTGGTGATCTAATGTCTGTTACTAGTGGTGATCTAATGTCTGTTACTAGTGGTGATCTAATGTCTGTTACTAGTGGTGATCTAATGTCTGTTACTAGTGGTGATCTAATGTCTGTTACTAGTGGTGATCTAATGTCTGTTACTAGTGGTGATCTAATGTCTGTTACTAGTGGTGATCTAATGTCTGTTACTAGTGGTGATCTAATGTCTGTTACTAGTGGTGATCTAATGTCTGTTACTAGTGGTGATCTAATGTCTGTTACTAGTGGTGATCTAATGTCTGTTACTAGTGGTGATCTAATGTCTGTTACTAGTGGTGATCTAATGTCTGTTACTAGTGGTGATCTAATGTCTGTTACTAGTGGTGATCTAATGTCTGTTACTAGTGGTGATCTAATGTCTGTTACTAGTGGTGATCTAATGTCTGTTACTAGTGGTGATCTAATGTCTGTTACTAGTGGTGATCTAATGTCTGTTACTAGTGGTGATCTAATGTCTGTTACTAGTGGTGATCTAATGTCTGTTACTAGTGGTGATCTAATGTCTGTTACTAGTGGTGATCTAATGTCTGTTACTAGTGGTGATCTAATGTCTGTTACTAGTGGTGATCTAATGTCTGTTACTAGTGGTGATCTAATGTCTGTTACTAGTGGTGATCTAATGTCTGTTACTAGTGGTGATCTAATGTCTGTTACTAGTGGTGATCTAATGTCTGTTACTAGTGGTGATCTAATGTCTGTTACTAGTGGTGATCTAATGTCTGTTACTAGTGGTGATCTAATGTCTGTTACTAGTGGTGATCTAATGTCTGTTACTAGTGGTGATCTAATGTCTGTTACTAGTGGTGATCTAATGTCTGTTACTAGTGGTGATCTAATGTCTGTTACTAGTGGTGATCTAATGTCTGTTACTAGTGGTGATCTAATGTCTGTTACTAGTGGTGATCTAATGTCTGTTACTAGTGGTGATCTAATGTCTGTTACTAGTGGTGATCTAATGTCTGTTACTAGTGGTGATCTAATGTCTGTTACTAGTGGTGATCTAATGTCTGTTACTAGTGGTGATCTAATGTCTGTTACTAGTGGTGATCTAATGTCTGTTACTAGTGGTGATCTAATGTCTGTTACTAGTGGTGATCTAATGTCTGTTACTAGTGGTGATCTAATGTCTGTTACTAGTGGTGATCTAATGTCTGTTACTAGTGGTGATCTAATGTCTGTTACTAGTGGTGATCTAATGTCTGTTACTAGTGGTGATCTAATGTCTGTTACTAGTGGTGATCTAATGTCTGTTACTAGTGGTGATCTAATGTCTGTTACTAGTGGTGATCTAATGTCTGTTACTAGTGGTGATCTAATGTCTGTTACTAGTGGTGATCTAATGTCTGTTACTAGTGGTGATCTAATGTCTGTTACTAGTGGTGATCTAATGTCTGTTACTAGTGGTGATCTAATGTCTGTTACTAGTGGTGATCTAATGTCTGTTACTAGTGGTGATCTAATGTCTGTTACTAGTGGTGATCTAATGTCTGTTACTAGTGGTGATCTAATGTCTGTTACTAGTGGTGCTCTAATGTCTGTTACTAGTGGTGATCTAATGTCTGTTACTAGTGGTGATCTAATGTCTGTTACTAGTGGTGATCTAATGTCTGTTACTAGTGGTGATCTAATGTCTGTTACTAGTGGTGATCTAATGTCTGTTACTAGTGGTGATCTAATGTCTGTTACTAGTGGTGATCTAATGTCTGTTACTAGTGGTGATCTAATGTCTGTTACTAGTGGTGATCTAATGTCTGTTACTAGTGGTGATCTAATGTCTGTTACTAGTGGTGATCTAATGTCTGTTACTAGTGGTGATCTAATGTCTGTTACTAGTGGTGATCTAATGTCTGTTACTAGTGGTGATCTAATGTCTGTTACTAGTGGTGATCTAATGTCTGTTACTAGTGGTGATCTAATGTCTGTTACTAGTGGTGATCTAATGTCTGTTACTAGTGGTGCTCTAATGTCTGTTACTAGTGGTGATCTAATGTCTGTTACTAGTGGTGATCTAATGTCTGTTACTAGTGGTGATCTAATGTCTGTTACTAGTGGTGATCTAATGTCTGTTACTAGTGGTGATCTAATGTCTGTTACTAGTGGTGATCTAATGTCTGTTACTAGTGGTGATCTAATGTCTGTTACTAGTGGTGATCTAATGTCTGTTACTAGTGGTGATCTAATGTCTGTTACTAGTGGTGATCTAATGTCTGTTACTAGTGGTGATCTAATGTCTGTTACTAGTGGTGATCTAATGTCTGTTACTAGTGGTGATCTAATGTCTGTTACTAGTGGTGATCTAATGTCTGTTACTAGTGGTGATCTAATGTCTGTTACTAGTGGTGATCTAATGTCTGTTACTAGTGGTGATCTAATGTCTGTTACTAGTGGTGATCTAATGTCTGTTACTAGTGGTGATCTAATGTCTGTTACTAGTGGTGATCTAATGTCTGTTACTAGTGGTGATCTAATGTCTGTTACTAGTGGTGATCTAATGTCTGTTACTAGTGGTGATCTAATGTCTGTTACTAGTGGTGATCTAATGTCTGTTACTAGTGGTGATCTAATGTCTGTTACTAGTGGTGATCTAATGTCTGTTACTAGTGGTGATCTAATGTCTGTTACTAGTGGTGATCTAATGTCTGTTACTAGTGGTGATCTAATGTCTGTTACTAGTGGTGATCTAATGTCTGTTACTAGTGGTGATCTAATGTCTGTTACTAGTGGTGATCTAATGTCTGTTACTAGTGGTGATCTAATGTCTGTTACTAGTGGTGATCTAATGTCTGTTACTAGTGGTGATCTAATGTCTGTTACTAGTGGTGATCTAATGTCTGTTACTAGTGGTGATCTAATGTCTGTTACTAGTGGTGATCTAATGTCTGTTACTAGTGGTGATCTAATGTCTGTTACTAGTGGTGATCTAATGTCTGTTACTAGTGGTGATCTAATGTCTGTTACTAGTGGTGATCTAATGTCTGTTACTAGTGGTGATCTAATGTCTGTTACTAGTGGTGATCTAATGTCTGTTACTAGTGGTGATCTAATGTCTGTTACTAGTGGTGATCTAATGTCTGTTACTAGTGGTGATCTAATGTCTGTTACTAGTGGTGATCTAATGTCTGTTACTAGTGGTGATCTAATGTCTGTTACTAGTGGTGATCTAATGTCTGTTACTAGTGGTGATCTAATGTCTGTTACTAGTGGTGATCTAATGTCTGTTACTAGTGGTGATCTAATGTCTGTTACTAGTGGTGATCTAATGTCTGTTACTAGTGGTGATCTAATGTCTGTTACTAGTGGTGATCTAATGTCTGTTACTAGTGGTGATCTAATGTCTGTTACTAGTGGTGATCTAATGTCTGTTACTAGTGGTGATCTAATGTCTGTTACTAGTGGTGATCTAATGTCTGTTACTAGTGGTGATCTAATGTCTGTTACTAGTGGTGATCTAATGTCTGTTACTAGTGGTGATCTAATGTCTGTTACTAGTGGTGATCTAATGTCTGTTACTAGTGGTGATCTAATGTCTGTTACTAGTGGTGATCTAATGTCTGTTACTAGTGGTGATCTAATGTCTGTTACTAGTGGTGATCTAATGTCTGTTACTAGTGGTGATCTAATGTCTGTTACTAGTGGTGATCTAATGTCTGTTACTAGTGGTGATCTAATGTCTGTTACTAGTGGTGATCTAATGTCTGTTACTAGTGGTGATCTAATGTCTGTTACTAGTGGTGATCTAATGTCTGTTACTAGTGGTGATCTAATGTCTGTTACTAGTGGTGATCTAATGTCTGTTACTAGTGGTGATCTAATGTCTGTTACTAGTGGTGATCTAATGTCTGTTACTAGTGGTGATCTAATGTCTGTTACTAGTGGTGATCTAATGTCTGTTACTAGTGGTGATCTAATGTCTGTTACTAGTGGTGATCTAATGTCTGTTACTAGTGGTGATCTAATGTCTGTTACTAGTGGTGATCTAATGTCTGTTACTAGTGGTGATCTAATGTCTGTTACTAGTGGTGATCTAATGTCTGTTACTAGTGGTGATCTAATGTCTGTTACTAGTGGTGATCTAATGTCTGTTACTAGTGGTGATCTAATGTCTGTTACTAGTGGTGATCTAATGTCTGTTACTAGTGGTGATCTAATGTCTGTTACTAGTGGTGATCTAATGTCTGTTACTAGTGGTGATCTAATGTCTGTTACTAGTGGTGATCTAATGTCTGTTACTAGTGGTGATCTAATGTCTGTTACTAGTGGTGATCTAATGTCTGTTACTAGTGGTGATCTAATGTCTGTTACTAGTGGTGATCTAATGTCTGTTACTAGTGGTGATCTAATGTCTGTTACTAGTGGTGATCTAATGTCTGTTACTAGTGGTGATCTAATGTCTGTTACTAGTGGTGATCTAATGTCTGTTACTAGTGGTGATCTAATGTCTGTTACTAGTGGTGATCTAATGTCTGTTACTAGTGGTGATCTAATGTCTGTTACTAGTGGTGATCTAATGTCTGTTACTAGTGGTGATCTAATGTCTGTTACTAGTGGTGATCTAATGTCTGTTACTAGTGGTGATCTAATGTCTGTTACTAGTGGTGATCTAATGTCTGTTACTAGTGGTGATCTAATGTCTGTTACTAGTGGTGATCTAATGTCTGTTACTAGTGGTGATCTAATGTCTGTTACTAGTGGTGATCTAATGTCTGTTACTAGTGGTGATCTAATGTCTGTTACTAGTGGTGATCTAATGTCTGTTACTAGTGGTGATCTAATGTCTGTTACTAGTGGTGATCTAATGTCTGTTACTAGTGGTGATCTAATGTCTGTTACTAGTGGTGATCTAATGTCTGTTACTAGTGGTGATCTAATGTCTGTTACTAGTGGTGATCTAATGTCTGTTACTAGTGGTGATCTAATGTCTGTTACTAGTGGTGATCTAATGTCTGTTACTAGTGGTGATCTAATGTCTGTTACTAGTGGTGATCTAATGTCTGTTACTAGTGGTGATCTAATGTCTGTTACTAGTGGTGATCTAATGTCTGTTACTAGTGGTGATCTAATGTCTGTTACTAGTGGTGATCTAATGTCTGTTACTAGTGGTGATCTAATGTCTGTTACTAGTGGTGATCTAATGTCTGTTACTAGTGGTGATCTAATGTCTGTTACTAGTGGTGCTCTAATGTCTGTTACTAGTGGTGATCTAATGTCTGTTACTAGTGGTGATCTAATGTCTGTTACTAGTGGTGATCTAATGTCTGTTACTAGTGGTGATCTAATGTCTGTTACTAGTGGTGATCTAATGTCTGTTACTAGTGGTGATCTAATGTCTGTTACTAGTGGTGATCTAATGTCTGTTACTAGTGGTGATCTAATGTCTGTTACTAGTGGTGATCTAATGTCTGTTACTAGTGGTGATCTAATGTCTGTTACTAGTGGTGATCTAATGTCTGTTACTAGTGGTGATCTAATGTCTGTTACTAGTGGTGATCTAATGTCTGTTACTAGTGGTGATCTAATGTCTGTTACTAGTGGTGATCTAATGTCTGTTACTAGTGGTGATCTAATGTCTGTTACTAGTGGTGATCTAATGTCTGTTACTAGTGGTGATCTAATGTCTGTTACTAGTGGTGATCTAATGTCTGTTACTAGTGGTGATCTAATGTCTGTTACTAGTGGTGATCTAATGTCTGTTACTAGTGGTGATCTAATGTCTGTTACTAGTGGTGATCTAATGTCTGTTACTAGTGGTGATCTAATGTCTGTTACTAGTGGTGATCTAATGTCTGTTACTAGTGGTGATCTAATGTCTGTTACTAGTGGTGATCTAATGTCTGTTACTAGTGGTGATCTAATGTCTGTTACTAGTGGTGATCTAATGTCTGTTACTAGTGGTGATCTAATGTCTGTTACTAGTGGTGATCTAATGTCTGTTACTAGTGGTGATCTAATGTCTGTTACTAGTGGTGATCTAATGTCTGTTACTAGTGGTGATCTAATGTCTGTTACTAGTGGTGATCTAATGTCTGTTACTAGTGGTGATCTAATGTCTGTTACTAGTGGTGATCTAATGTCTGTTACTAGTGGTGATCTAATGTCTGTTACTAGTGGTGATCTAATGTCTGTTACTAGTGGTGATCTAATGTCTGTTACTAGTGGTGATCTAATGTCTGTTACTAGTGGTGATCTAATGTCTGTTACTAGTGGTGATCTAATGTCTGTTACTAGTGGTGATCTAATGTCTGTTACTAGTGGTGATCTAATGTCTGTTACTAGTGGTGATCTAATGTCTGTTACTAGTGGTGATCTAATGTCTGTTACTAGTGGTGATCTAATGTCTGTTACTAGTGGTGATCTAATGTCTGTTACTAGTGGTGATCTAATGTCTGTTACTAGTGGTGATCTAATGTCTGTTACTAGTGGTGATCTAATGTCTGTTACTAGTGGTGATCTAATGTCTGTTACTAGTGGTGATCTAATGTCTGTTACTAGTGGTGATCTAATGTCTGTTACTAGTGGTGATCTAATGTCTGTTACTAGTGGTGATCTAATGTCTGTTACTAGTGGTGATCTAATGTCTGTTACTAGTGGTGATCTAATGTCTGTTACTAGTGGTGATCTAATGTCTGTTACTAGTGGTGATCTAATGTCTGTTACTAGTGGTGATCTAATGTCTGTTACTAGTGGTGATCTAATGTCTGTTACTAGTGGTGATCTAATGTCTGTTACTAGTGGTGATCTAATGTCTGTTACTAGTGGTGATCTAATGTCTGTTACTAGTGGTGATCTAATGTCTGTTACTAGTGGTGATCTAATGTCTGTTACTAGTGGTGATCTAATGTCTGTTACTAGTGGTGATCTAATGTCTGTTACTAGTGGTGATCTAATGTCTGTTACTAGTGGTGCTCTAATGTCTGTTACTAGTGGTGATCTAATGTCTGTTACTAGTGGTGATCTAATGTCTGTTACTAGTGGTGCTCTAATGTCTGTTACTAGTGGTGATCTAATGTCTGTTACTAGTGGTGATCTAATGTCTGTTACTAGTGGTGATCTAATGTCTGTTACTAGTGGTGATCTAATGTCTGTTACTAGTGGTGATCTAATGTCTGTTACTAGTGGTGATCTAATGTCTGTTACTAGTGGTGATCTAATGTCTGTTACTAGTGGTGATCTAATGTCTGTTACTAGTGGTGATCTAATGTCTGTTACTAGTGGTGATCTAATGTCTGTTACTAGTGGTGATCTAATGTCTGTTACTAGTGGTGATCTAATGTCTGTTACTAGTGGTGATCTAATGTCTGTTACTAGTGGTGATCTAATGTCTGTTACTAGTGGTGATCTAATGTCTGTTACTAGTGGTGATCTAATGTCTGTTACTAGTGGTGATCTAATGTCTGTTACTAGTGGTGATCTAATGTCTGTTACTAGTGGTGATCTAATGTCTGTTACTAGTGGTGATCTAATGTCTGTTACTAGTGGTGATCTAATGTCTGTTACTAGTGGTGATCTAATGTCTGTTACTAGTGGTGATCTAATGTCTGTTACTAGTGGTGATCTAATGTCTGTTACTAGTGGTGATCTAATGTCTGTTACTAGTGGTGATCTAATGTCTGTTACTAGTGGTGATCTAATGTCTGTTACTAGTGGTGATCTAATGTCTGTTACTAGTGGTGATCTAATGTCTGTTACTAGTGGTGATCTAATGTCTGTTACTAGTGGTGATCTAATGTCTGTTACTAGTGGTGATCTAATGTCTGTTACTAGTGGTGATCTAATGTCTGTTACTAGTGGTGATCTAATGTCTGTTACTAGTGGTGATCTAATGTCTGTTACTAGTGGTGCTCTAATGTCTGTTACTAGTGGTGATCTAATGTCTGTTACTAGTGGTGATCTAATGTCTGTTACTAGTGGTGATCTAATGTCTGTTACTAGTGGTGATCTAATGTCTGTTACTAGTGGTGATCTAATGTCTGTTACTAGTGGTGATCTAATGTCTGTTACTAGTGGTGATCTAATGTCTGTTACTAGTGGTGATCTAATGTCTGTTACTAGTGGTGATCTAATGTCTGTTACTAGTGGTGATCTAATGTCTGTTACTAGTGGTGATCTAATGTCTGTTACTAGTGGTGATCTAATGTCTGTTACTAGTGGTGATCTAATGTCTGTTACTAGTGGTGATCTAATGTCTGTTACTAGTGGTGATCTAATGTCTGTTACTAGTGGTGATCTAATGTCTGTTACTAGTGGTGATCTAATGTCTGTTACTAGTGGTGATCTAATGTCTGTTACTAGTGGTGATCTAATGTCTGTTACTAGTGGTGATCTAATGTCTGTTACTAGTGGTGATCTAATGTCTGTTACTAGTGGTGATCTAATGTCTGTTACTAGTGGTGATCTAATGTCTGTTACTAGTGGTGATCTAATGTCTGTTACTAGTGGTGATCTAATGTCTGTTACTAGTGGTGATCTAATGTCTGTTACTAGTGGTGATCTAATGTCTGTTACTAGTGGTGATCTAATGTCTGTTACTAGTGGTGATCTAATGTCTGTTACTAGTGGTGATCTAATGTCTGTTACTAGTGGTGATCTAATGTCTGTTACTAGTGGTGATCTAATGTCTGTTACTAGTGGTGATCTAATGTCTGTTACTAGTGGTGATCTAATGTCTGTTACTAGTGGTGATCTAATGTCTGTTACTAGTGGTGCTCTAATGTCTGTTACTAGTGGTGATCTAATGTCTGTTACTAGTGGTGATCTAATGTCTGTTACTAGTGGTGATCTAATGTCTGTTACTAGTGGTGATCTAATGTCTGTTACTAGTGGTGATCTAATGTCTGTTACTAGTGGTGCTCTAATGTCTGTTACTAGTGGTGATCTAATGTCTGTTACTAGTGGTGATCTAATGTCTGTTACTAGTGGTGCTCTAATGTCTGTTACTAGTGGTGATCTAATGTCTGTTACTAGTGGTGATCTAATGTCTGTTACTAGTGGTGATCTAATGTCTGTTACTAGTGGTGATCTAATGTCTGTTACTAGTGGTGATCTAATGTCTGTTACTAGTGGTGCTCTAATGTCTGTTACTAGTGGTGATCTAATGTCTGTTACTAGTGGTGATCTAATGTCTGTTACTAGTGGTGATCTAATGTCTGTTACTAGTGGTGATCTAATGTCTGTTACTAGTGGTGATCTAATGTCTGTTACTAGTGGTGATCTAATGTCTGTTACTAGTGGTGATCTAATGTCTGTTACTAGTGGTGATCTAATGTCTGTTACTAGTGGTGATCTAATGTCTGTTACTAGTGGTGATCTAATGTCTGTTACTAGTGGTGATCTAATGTCTGTTACTAGTGGTGCTCTAATGTCTGTTACTAGTGGTGATCTAATGTCTGTTACTAGTGGTGATCTAATGTCTGTTACTAGTGGTGCTCTAATGTCTGTTACTAGTGGTGATCTAATGTCTGTTACTAGTGGTGATCTAATGTCTGTTACTAGTGGTGATCTAATGTCTGTTACTAGTGGTGATCTAATGTCTGTTACTAGTGGTGATCTAATGTCTGTTACTAGTGGTGATCTAATGTCTGTTACTAGTGGTGATCTAATGTCTGTTACTAGTGGTGATCTAATGTCTGTTACTAGTGGTGCTCTAATGTCTGTTACTAGTGGTGATCTAATGTCTGTTACTAGTGGTGATCTAATGTCTGTTACTAGTGGTGATCTAATGTCTGTTACTAGTGGTGATCTAATGTCTGTTACTAGTGGTGATCTAATGTCTGTTACTAGTGGTGATCTAATGTCTGTTACTAGTGGTGATCTAATGTCTGTTACTAGTGGTGCTCTAATGTCTGTTACTAGTGGTGATCTAATGTCTGTTACTAGTGGTGATCTAATGTCTGTTACTAGTGGTGATCTAATGTCTGTTACTAGTGGTGATCTAATGTCTGTTACTAGTGGTGATCTAATGTCTGTTACTAGTGGTGATCTAATGTCTGTTACTAGTGGTGATCTAATGTCTGTTACTAGTGGTGATCTAATGTCTGTTACTAGTGGTGATCTAATGTCTGTTACTAGTGGTGATCTAATGTCTGTTACTAGTGGTGCTCTAATGTCTGTTACTAGTGGTGATCTAATGTCTGTTACTAGTGGTGATCTAATGTCTGTTACTAGTGGTGATCTAATGTCTGTTACTAGTGGTGATCTAATGTCTGTTACTAGTGGTGATCTAATGTCTGTTACTAGTGGTGATCTAATGTCTGTTACTAGTGGTGATCTAATGTCTGTTACTAGTGGTGATCTAATGTCTGTTACTAGTGGTGATCTAATGTCTGTTACTAGTGGTGATCTAATGTCTGTTACTAGTGGTGATCTAATGTCTGTTACTAGTGGTGATCTAATGTCTGTTACTAGTGGTGCTCTAATGTCTGTTACTAGTGGTGATCTAATGTCTGTTACTAGTGGTGATCTAATGTCTGTTACTAGTGGTGATCTAATGTCTGTTACTAGTGGTGATCTAATGTCTGTTACTAGTGGTGATCTAATGTCTGTTACTAGTGGTGATCTAATGTCTGTTACTAGTGGTGATCTAATGTCTGTTACTAGTGGTGATCTAATGTCTGTTACTAGTGGTGCTCTAATGTCTGTTACTAGTGGTGATCTAATGTCTGTTACTAGTGGTGATCTAATGTCTGTTACTAGTGGTGATCTAATGTCTGTTACTAGTGGTGATCTAATGTCTGTTACTAGTGGTGATCTAATGTCTGTTACTAGTGGTGATCTAATGTCTGTTACTAGTGGTGCTCTAATGTCTGTTACTAGTGGTGATCTAATGTCTGTTACTAGTGGTGATCTAATGTCTGTTACTAGTGGTGATCTAATGTCTGTTACTAGTGGTGATCTAATGTCTGTTACTAGTGGTGATCTAATGTCTGTTACTAGTGGTGATCTAATGTCTGTTACTAGTGGTGATCTAATGTCTGTTACTAGTGGTGATCTAATGTCTGTTACTAGTGGTGATCTAATGTCTGTTACTAGTGGTGATCTAATGTCTGTTACTAGTGGTGATCTAATGTCTGTTACTAGTGGTGATCTAATGTCTGTTACTAGTGGTGATCTAATGTCTGTTACTAGTGGTGATCTAATGTCTGTTACTAGTGGTGATCTAATGTCTGTTACTAGTGGTGATCTAATGTCTGTTACTAGTGGTGCTCTAATGTCTGTTACTAGTGGTGATCTAATGTCTGTTACTAGTGGTGATCTAATGTCTGTTACTAGTGGTGATCTAATGTCTGTTACTAGTGGTGATCTAATGTCTGTTACTAGTGGTGATCTAATGTCTGTTACTAGTGGTGATCTAATGTCTGTTACTAGTGGTGATCTAATGTCTGTTACTAGTGGTGATCTAATGTCTGTTACTAGTGGTGATCTAATGTCTGTTACTAGTGGTGATCTAATGTCTGTTACTAGTGGTGATCTAATGTCTGTTACTAGTGGTGATCTAATGTCTGTTACTAGTGGTGATCTAATGTCTGTTACTAGTGGTGATCTAATGTCTGTTACTAGTGGTGATCTAATGTCTGTTACTAGTGGTGATCTAA
This sequence comes from Oncorhynchus kisutch, assembly GCF_002021735.2. Classification (NCBI taxonomy): domain Eukaryota; kingdom Metazoa; phylum Chordata; class Actinopteri; order Salmoniformes; family Salmonidae; genus Oncorhynchus; species Oncorhynchus kisutch. Next base: position 45,160,650 of record NC_034197.2, on the reverse strand, counting down.
TGTCTGTTACTAGTGGTGATCTAATGTCTGTTACTAGTGGTGATCTAATGTCTGTTACTAGTGGTGATCTAATGTCTGTTACTAGTGGTGCTCTAATGTCTGTTACTAGTGGTGATCTAATGTCTGTTACTAGTGGTGCTCTAATGTCTGTTACTAGTGGTGATCTAATGTCTGTTACTAGTGGTGATCTAATGTCTGTTACTAGTGGTGATCTAATGTCTGTTACTAGTGGTGATCTAATGTCTGTTACTAGTGGTGCTCTAATGTCTGTTACTAGTGGTGATCTAATGTCTGTTACTAGTGGTGATCTAATGTCTGTTACTAGTGGTGATCTAATGTCTGTTACTAGTGGTGATCTAATGTCTGTTACTAGTGGTGATCTAATGTCTGTTACTAGTGGTGATCTAATGTCTGTTACTAGTGGTGATCTAATGTCTGTTACTAGTGGTGATCTAATGTCTGTTACTAGTGGTGATCTAATGTCTGTTACTAGTGGTGATCTAATGTCTGTTACTAGTGGTGCTCTAATGTCTGTTACTAGTGGTGATCTAATGTCTGTTACTAGTGGTGATCTAATGTCTGTTACTAGTGGTGATCTAATGTCTGTTACTAGTGGTGATCTAATGTCTGTTACTAGTGGTGATCTAATGTCTGTTACTAGTGGTGATCTAATGTCTGTTACTAGTGGTGATCTAATGTCTGTTACTAGTGGTGATCTAATGTCTGTTACTAGTGGTGATCTAATGTCTGTTACTAGTGGTGATCTAATGTCTGTTACTAGTGGTGATCTAATGTCTGTTACTAGTGGTGATCTAATGTCTGTTACTAGTGGTGATCTAATGTCTGTTACTAGTGGTGATCTAATGTCTGTTACTAGTGGTGATCTAATGTCTGTTACTAGTGGTGATCTAATGTCTGTTACTAGTGGTGATCTAATGTCTGTTACTAGTGGTGATCTAATGTCTGTTACTAGTGGTGATCTAATGTCTGTTACTAGTGGTGATCTAATGTCTGTTACTAGTGGTGATCTAATGTCTGTTACTAGTGGTGATCTAATGTCTGTTACTAGTGGTGATCTAATGTCTGTTACTAGTGGTGATCTAATGTCTGTTACTAGTGGTGATCTAATGTCTGTTACTAGTGGTGATCTAATGTCTGTTACTAGTGGTGCTCTAATGTCTGTTACTAGTGGTGATCTAATGTCTGTTACTAGTGGTGATCTAATGTCTGTTACTAGTGGTGATCTAATGTCTGTTACTAGTGGTGATCTAATGTCTGTTACTAGTGGTGATCTAATGTCTGTTACTAGTGGTGATCTAATGTCTGTTACTAGTGGTGATCTAATGTCTGTTACTAGTGGTGATCTAATGTCTGTTACTAGTGGTGATCTAATGTCTGTTACTAGTGGTGATCTAATGTCTGTTACTAGTGGTGCTCTAATGTCTGTTACTAGTGGTGATCTAATGTCTGTTACTAGTGGTGATCTAATGTCTGTTACTAGTGGTGATCTAATGTCTGTTACTAGTGGTGATCTAATGTCTGTTACTAGTGGTGATCTAATGTCTGTTACTAGTGGTGATCTAATGTCTGTTACTAGTGGTGATCTAATGTCTGTTACTAGTGGTGATCTAATGTCTGTTACTAGTGGTGATCTAATGTCTGTTACTAGTGGTGCTCTAATGTCTGTTACTAGTGGTGATCTAATGTCTGTTACTAGTGGTGCTCTAATGTCTGTTACTAGTGGTGATCTAATGTCTGTTACTAGTGGTGATCTAATGTCTGTTACTAGTGGTGATCTAATGTCTGTTACTAGTGGTGATCTAATGTCTGTTACTAGTGGTGATCTAATGTCTGTTACTAGTGGTGATCTAATGTCTGTTACTAGTGGTGATCTAATGTCTGTTACTAGTGGTGATCTAATGTCTGTTACTAGTGGTGATCTAATGTCTGTTACTAGTGGTGATCTAATGTCTGTTACTAGTGGTGCTCTAATGTCTGTTACTAGTGGTGATCTAATGTCTGTTACTAGTGGTGATCTAATGTCTGTTACTAGTGGTGATCTAATGTCTGTTACTAGTGGTGCTCTAATGTCTGTTACTAGTGGTGATCTAATGTCTGTTACTAGTGGTGATCTAATGTCTGTTACTAGTGGTGATCTAATGTCTGTTACTAGTGGTGATCTAATGTCTGTTACTAGTGGTGATCTAATGTCTGTTACTAGTGGTGATCTAATGTCTGTTACTAGTGGTGATCTAATGTCTGTTACTAGTGGTGATCTAATGTCTGTTACTAGTGGTGATCTAATGTCTGTTACTAGTGGTGATCTAATGTCTGTTACTAGTGGTGATCTAATGTCTGTTACTAGTGGTGATCTAATGTCTGTTACTAGTGGTGCTCTAATGTCTGTTACTAGTGGTGATCTAATGTCTGTTACTAGTGGTGATCTAATGTCTGTTACTAGTGGTGATCTAATGTCTGTTACTAGTGGTGATCTAATGTCTGTTACTAGTGGTGATCTAATGTCTGTTACTAGTGGTGATCTAATGTCTGTTACTAGTGGTGATCTAATGTCTGTTACTAGTGGTGATCTAATGTCTGTTACTAGTGGTGATCTAATGTCTGTTACTAGTGGTGATCTAATGTCTGTTACTAGTGGTGCTCTAATGTCTGTTACTAGTGGTGATCTAATGTCTGTTACTAGTGGTGATCTAATGTCTGTTACTAGTGGTGATCTAATGTCTGTTACTAGTGGTGATCTAATGTCTGTTACTAGTGGTGCTCTAATGTCTGTTACTAGTGGTGATCTAATGTCTGTTACTAGTGGTGATCTAATGTCTGTTACTAGTGGTGATCTAATGTCTGTTACTAGTGGTGATCTAATGTCTGTTACTAGTGGTGCTCTAATGTCTGTTACTAGTGGTGATCTAATGTCTGTTACTAGTGGTGATCTAATGTCTGTTACTAGTGGTGATCTAATGTCTGTTACTAGTGGTGATCTAATGTCTGTTACTAGTGGTGCTCTAATGTCTGTTACTAGTGGTGATCTAATGTCTGTTACTAGTGGTGATCTAATGTCTGTTACTAGTGGTGATCTAATGTCTGTTACTAGTGGTGCTCTAATGTCTGTTACTAGTGGTGATCTAATGTCTGTTACTAGTGGTGCTCTAATGTCTGTTACTAGTGGTGATCTAATGTCTGTTACTAGTGGTGATCTAATGTCTGTTACTAGTGGTGCTCTAATGTCTGTTACCTAGTGGTGATCTAATGTCTGTTACTAGTGGTGATCTAATGTCTGTTACTAGTGGTGCTCTAATGTCTGTTACTAGTGGTGATCTAATGTCTGTTACTAGTGGTGATCTAATGTCTGTTACTAGTGGTGATCTAATGTCTGTTACTAGTGGTGATCTAATGTCTGTTACTAGTGGTGATCTAATGTCTGTTACTAGTGGTGCTCTAATGTCTGTTACTAGTGGTGATCTAATGTCTGTTACTAGTGGTGATCTAATGTCTGTTACTAGTGGTGCTCTAATGTCTGTTACTAGTGGTGATCTAATGTCTGTTACTAGTGGTGATCTAATGTCTGTTACTAGTGGTGCTCTAATGTCTGTTACTAGTGGTGATCTAATGTCTGTTACTAGTGGTGATCTAATGTCTGTTACTAGTGGTGATCTAATGTCTGTTACTAGTGGTGATCTAATGTCTGTTACCAGTGGTGATCTAATGTCTGTTACTAGTGGTGCTCTAATGTCTGTTACTAGTGGTGATCTAATGTCTGTTACTAGTGGTGATCTAATGTCTGTTACTAGTGGTGCTCTAATGTCTGTTACCAGTGGTGATCTAATGTCTGTTACTAGTGGTGATCTAATGTCTGTTACTAGTGGTGATCTAATGTCTGTTACTAGTGGTGATCTAATGTCTGTTACTAGTGGTGATCTAATGTCTGTTACTAGTGGTGATCTAATGTCTGTTACTAGTGGTGATCTAATGTCTGTTACTAGTGGTGATCTAATGTCTGTTACTAGTGGTGATCTAATGTCTGTTACTAGTGGTGATCTAATGTCTGTTACTAGTGGTGCTCTAATGTCTGTTACTAGTGGTGCTCTAATGTCTGTTACTAGTGGTGATCTAATGTCTGTTACTAGTGGTGATCTAATGTCTGTTACTAGTGGTGCTCTAATGTCTGTTAGAAGTGGTGATTCTAATGTCTGTTACTAGTGGTGATCTAATGTCTGTTACTAGTGGTGCTCTAATGTCTGTTACTGGTGGTGATCTAATGTCTGTTACTAGTGGTGCTCTAATGTCTGTTACCAGTGGTGATCTAATGTCTGTTACTAGTGGTGCTCTAATGTCTGTTACCAGTGGTGATCTAATGTCTGTACTAGTGGTGATTAATGTTGGTTACTAGTGGTGCTCTAATGTCTGTTACTAGTGGTGATCTAATGTCTGTTACTAGTGGTGATCTAATGTCTGTTACTAGTGGTGATCTAATGTCTGTTACTAGTGGTGATCTAATGTCTGTTACTAGTGGTGCTCTAATGTCTGTTACCGGTGGTGATCTAATGTCTGTTACCAGTGGTGATCTAATGTCTGTTACCAGTGTGATCTAATGTCTGTTACCAGTGGTGCTCTAATGTCTGTTACCAGTGGTGATCTAATGTCTGTTACTAAGTGGTGCTCTAATGTCTGTTACTAGTGGTGCTCTAATGTCTGTTACTAGTGGTGATCTAATGTCTGTTACTAGTGGTGATCTAATGTCTGTTACTAGTGGTGATCTAATGTCTGTTACTAGTGGTGATCTAATGTCTGTTACCAGTGGTGATCTAATGTCTGTTACTAGTGGTGCTCTAATGTCTGTTACCAGTGGTGCTCTAATGTCTGTTACTAGTGGTGATCTAATGTCTGTTACTAGTGGTGATCTAATGTCTGTTACTAGTGGTGATCTAATGTCTGTTACTAGTGGTGATCTAATGTCTGTTACTAGTGGTGATCTAATGTCTGTTACTAGTGGTGATCTAATGTCTGTTACTGGTGGTGATCTAATGTCTGTTACTAGTGGTGATCTAATGTCTGTTACTAGTGGTGATCTAATGTCTGTTACTAGTGGTGCTCTAATGTCTGTTACTAGTGGTGCTCTAATGTCTGTTACTTAGTGGTGATCTAATGTCTGTTACTAGTGGTGATCTAATGTCTGTTACTAGTGGTGCTCTAATGTCTGTTACTAGTGGTGCTCTAATGTCTGTTACTAGTGGTGCTCTAATGTCTGTTGCTAGTGTTGATCTAACGTTCTTACTAGTGGTGATCTAACGTCTGTTACTAGTGGTGCTCTAATGTCTGTTACTGGTGGTGCTCTAATGTCTGTTACTAGTGGTGCTCTAATGTCTGTTACTAGTGGTGATCTAATGTCTGTTACTAGTGGTGATCTAATGTCTGTTACCAGTGGTGCTCTAATGTTTGTTACTGGTGGTGCTCTAATGTCTGTTACTAGTGGTGCTCTAATGTCTGTTACCAGTGGTAATCTAATGTCTGTTACTAGTGGTGCTCTAATGTCTGTTACCAGTGGTGATCTAATGTCTGTTACTAGTGGTGCTCTAATGTCTGTTACCAGTGGTGATCTAATGTCTGTTACTAGTGGTGATCTAATGTCTGTTACTAGTGGTGCTCTAATGTCTGTCACTAGTGGTGATCTAATGTCTGTTACTAGCGGTGATCTAATGTCTGTTACTAGCGGTGATCTAATGTCTGTTACTAGCGGTGCTCTAATGTCTGTTACTAGTGGTGCTCTAATGTCTGTTACTAGTGTTGATCTAATGTTTTTACTAGTGGTGATCTAATGTCTGTTACTAGTGGTGCTCTAATGTCTGTTACTAGTGGTGATCTAATGTCTGTTACTAGTGGTGATCTAATGTCTGTTACTAGTGGTGATCTAATGTCTGTTACTAGTGGTGATCTAATGTCTGTTACTAGTGGTGCTCTAATGTCTGTTACTAGTGGTGATCTAATGTCTGTTACCAGTGGTGCTCTAATGTCTGTTACCAGTGGTGCTCTAATGTCTGTTACCAGTGGTGCTCTAATGTCTGTTACTAGTGGTGATCTAATGTCTGTTACTAGTGGTGATCTAATGTCTGTTACTAGTGGTGCTCTAATGTCTGTTACTAGTGGTGATCTAATGTCTGTTACTAGTGGTGATCTAATGTCTGTTACTGGTGGTGATCTAATGTCTGTTACTAGTGGTGCTCTAATGTCTGTTACCAGTGGTGCTCTAATGTCTGTTACTAGTGGTGATCTAATGTCTGTTACTAGTGGTGCTCTAATGTCTGTTACTAGTGGTGCTCTAATGTCTGTTACCAGTGGTGATCTAATGTCTGTTACTGGTGGTGATCTAATGTCTGTTACTAGTGGTGATCTAATGTCTGTTACTGGTGGTGCTCTAATGTCTGTTACTGGTGGTGATCTAATGTCTGTTACTAGTGGTGATCTAATGTATGTTACTAGTGGTGATCTAATGTCTGTTACTAGTGGTGATCTAATGTCTGTTACTGGTGGTGCTCTAAAGCCTATTATGTGTTTAAAACAATGTTTACATCCACGTGACATTTTTCTAGTAGATAACTCCCAGTCCTAGTGGGTGACCTGGGGCCTCAAATGACACCCTATTTACCCTCTGGTCCCAGTTCAACAGTAGTTTAAAGGGA
>NC_034197.2:45108958-45148958 GCF_002021735.2 Oncorhynchus kisutch | reverse complement strand
TGACCCTAGCTGGTCCTCAGACAGAAAGTCTAGGGTGCGCTGGGTGTTTGACCACCAGAGTTCAGGCACTCAAAGTGTGAGATTTTTTCTTCTTTTTCTTATATATATTTCCCGTTTGAGTCCATAAGGAGTACAATCTGTGTCTTGTGTATGTCCTCAGTGGGTGAGGGGGAGGGGGGGTTGTCAGGATGGCTATCAGGGTGGCTGACAGGGGGGGTGCTCAGAGGGGCTGACAGGGGGGGTGCTCAGAGGGGCTGACAGGGTGGCTGACAGGGGGGGTGATCAGAGGGGCTGACAGGGAGGGTGCTCAGAGGGGCTGACAGGGGGGGTGCTCAGAGGGGCTGACAGGGGGGGGTGATCAGAGGGGCTGACAGGGGGGGTGATCAGAGGGGCTGACAGGGGGGGTGATCAGAGGGGCTGACAGGGGGGGTGCTCAGAGGGGCTGACAGGAGGGGTGATCAGAGGGGCTGACAGGGTGGCTGACAGGGGGGGTGATCAGAGGGGCTGACAGGGGGGGTGATCAGAGGGGCTTGGGGTTCTTCATTTGTCTGTCCCGCTGTGATGTCGACACTATGGTCAGGGGTGGACTGTTCTGCTGTGGTGTCGAGACTTTTGTCAGGAGCTGAGGTGGACTGTTCTGCTGTGGTGTCGAGACTTTTGTCAGGAGCTGAGGTGGACTGTTCTGCTGTGGTGTCGAGACTTTTGTCAGGAGCTGAGGTGGGCTGTTCTGTTGGCTTCTCTGTGGGTGTGGTCACCTCTCTAGTGGGCTGTTCTGTTGGCTTCTCTGTGGGTGTGGTCACCTCTCTAGTGGGCTGTTCTGTTGGCTTCTCTGTTGGGGTGGCCACCTCTCTAGTGGGCTGTTCTGCTGGCTTCTCTGTGGGTGTGGCCACCTCTCTAGTGGGCTGTTCTGTTGGCTTCTCTGTGAGGGTGGCCACCTCTCTAATGGGCTGTTCTGTTGGCTTCTCTGTGGGGGTAGCCACCTCTCTAGTGGGCTGTTCTGTTGGCTTCTCTGTGCGTGTGGCTACCTCTCTAGTGGGTTGTTCTCTGTCACACGCCATCCCCCTCAACCTCTCATCCAGCAGTCTGATCCTCTCCTCTAGTGCTCCTGCTCCTGCTCTTTCTCCTGTTGAAGTTGTCTCACTACATTCGAGTGCAGATATGTCTCTGTCCACCTCCAGCTCTCCAGGTCTAGTTAAGTTGTTGTGCTGGACTGTTGTCTAGGTCTGTGCTGACTGGAGTGTAATCACCTGTTGTTCCAGCTCCACCTGCCTTACCTCCAGCTGGGTAAATGTATCCTTCATTTCAATGAGGGAGTAGTACTCTGTGCTGGGAGGTTGACTTTCCGCTTGGGGTTGCTTGTTTGTGGGGTTATATAATGAAGAGGTCTGGTCTGACCTGCTCGGGTGGGGGTATCTTTATCAAGGGAGAGCTTCTCCTGCTGGGCTAATTATTTGATTAGGTGAAAGTCCATCTGAAACTGTTTGGGGGTTGCCCTGTACCAATACTGTTTGACTTATAGAGAATTATTTTAGCTGACTCATCCTGAGTATCCCCCCCTCTTAACATAGGGGCAGTGCGTTGAAATAGCACCATGCCAGGCCAGGGGTCTGTGTGGAAAAGTAAGTTGCTTATGTTCCCATTTTTTTATAACAGTCAGCAGAAAGTGTCTCTTGATTTTCCATAACGAGCTTCATTTTGTACTCTTTTCTTGCCTTATCATTCTTTACATACACAGGGTACTGTATTTTAATGACCTCTGAACAGCGGGGGGCAGCTTCAATGCCCTCCGCATTTGGTTTGGGGTAGCCGGTTGGATTCTCCTACCATTGTTGGGCTAAAGGGCTCTGACACCTCTCATCTGACACGTCAGTGCTCGTTGAAGCTGAATGTCTTTGTCCTAGCAGGCTTGGTAGCCTGACTTAGCATTCAGTCCTTATAAAGTAAAATATATCATTGTAATGTTCTTCTTCTTGGGCTCTGAATATAAAAAACAGCCTCAGACTAAACAACTCAGTTCCAGGTTGGTGTTTGCAGTTTGTTTGCATTTGCTCTATAGCTTGGGCCTTCCAGGTAATTCCGTAATTCCGTCCAAAATCAGGTTGTAGGTTTTGAGTTTTTAGAGTGAATGTTATGTTGTGGAAGGTAGTATCCTGTATATGTCCCTGCCAAACAAATCCAAGTTGATCTAACTCTAAATCTGTCTTTTATTAAGAACATGCTTAAAAATTCAGGAGCTCATCTGCTCATGACCTCTCTCTCTGTGTCTGTCCTTTCTCTATCTATGTACCTACCTACCCCTCTCTCTACCTCTCTATCTGTCTCTCTCGCTCTCTCTCTCTCGCTCTCTACCTCTATCTCTACCTCTGCCTCTCACAATTTCAATTCAATTCAAGGGGCTTTAATGCATGAGAAACATGTTAACATTGCCAAAGCAAGTGAGTTGATAATATACAAAAGTGAAATAAACAATAAAAATGAACAGTGAACATTACACTCACAGAAGTTCCCAAAGAATAAAGACATTTCAAATGTCATATTATGTCTATGTACAGTGTTGTAATGATGTACAAATGGTTAAAGTACAAAAGGGAAAATAAATAAGCATAAATATGGGTTGTATTCACAAAGGTGTTTGTTCTTCACTGGTTGCCCTTTTCTTGTGGCAACAGGTCACAAATCTTGCAGCTGTGATGCACACTGGTATTTCACCCAGTAGATATGGGAGTTTCTCAAAATTGGCTTTGTTTTCGAATTCTTTGTAGATCTGTGTAATCTGAGGGAAATATGTGTCTCTAATATGGGCATACATTGGGCAGGAGGTTAGGAAGTGCAGCTCAGTTTCCACCTCATTATGTGGGCAGTGAGCACATAGCCTGTCTTCTCTTGAGAGCCAGGTCTGTCTACGGCGGCCTTTCTCAATAGCAAAGCTATGCTCACTGAGTCTGTACATAATCAAAGCTTAATCCTTAATTTTGGTCAGTCAGAGTGGTCAGGTATTCTGCTACTGTGTACTCTCTGTTTAGGGCCAAATAGCATTCTAGTTTGCTCTGTTTTTTTGTTAATTCTTTCCAATGTGTCAAGTAATTATCTTTTTGTTTTCTCATGATTTGGTTGGGTCAAATTGTGTTGCTGTCCTGGGGCTCTGTGGGGTCTGTTTGTGTTTGTGAACAGAGCCCCAGGACCAGCTTGCTTAGCATACCCTTAGGTTCATCTCTCTGTAGGTGATGGCTTTGTTATGGAAGGTTTGGGAATCGTTTCCTTTTAGGTGGTTGTAAAATTTAACGGCTCTTTTCTGGATGTTGATAATTAGTGGGTATCGGCCTAATTCTGCTCTGCATGCATTATTTGGTGTTCTACGTTGTACACAGAGGATATTTTTGCAGAATTCTGCATGCAGAGTCTCAATTTGGTATTTGTCCCATACTGTGAATTCTTGTTTGGTGAGCAGACCACAGACCTCACAACCATAAAGGGCAATGGGTTCTATAACTGATTCAAGTATTTTTAGCCAGATAATTGGTATATCGAATTTTATGTTCCTTTTGATGGCATAGAGGCCCTTCTTGCCTTGTCTCTCAGATCGTTCACAGCTTTGTGGAAGTTACCTGTGGTGCCGATGTTTAGGCCAAGGTATGTATCGTTTTTTGTGTGCTCTAGGGCAACAGTGTCTAGATGGAATTTGTATTTGTGTTCCTGGCGACTGGACCTTTTTTGGAACACCATTATTTTGATCTTACTGAGATTTACTGTTAGGGCCCAGGTCTGACAGAACCTATGCAGAAGATCTAGGTGCTTTGCCTTTGTTTTGGTTTCTTTGTCAATTCGGGTGAGAAAAGGATTAGAGAAGTGGTTTATCCATACATCTCCATTTTGGATAGATATTTCTTCATGTTGTTGTTTGTTTAGTGTTTTCCAATTTTCCCAGAAGTGGTTAGTCTTCAATTACATTGAGCTGATTTCTGACGTGCTGTTCCTTCTTTTCCCGTAGTGCATTTCTGTGATTCACCATAGTGATTCACCATAGTGATTCAATCACCATAGTGAAGGCGAAGACTCCGGTTTCACAGGTCTCTATGTTTTTGGTTGGACAGGTTTCTCAATTTCTTTCTTAGATTTTTGCATTCTTCATCAAACCATTTGTCATTGTTGTTGATTTTATTCGGTTTTCTATTTGAGATTTTTAGATTTGATAGGGAAGCTGAGAGGTCAAGTTAAGATTTTACTGTTAAGATTTTCTAATGCCAAGTTTACACAAGTTTTCGCAACAAAGCATCCTTCACTCATGCTGCCAAACATACCCTCATAAAACTGACTATCCTACCGATCCTCGACTTTGGCAATGTCATTTACAAAATAGCCTCCAACACTCTACTCAACAAATTGGATGCAGTCTATCACAGTGCCATCCGTTTTGTCACCAAAGCCCCATATACTACCCACCATTGCGACCTGTACGCTCTCGTTGGTTGGCCCTCACTTCATACTCGTCGCCAAACCCGCTGGCTCCAGGTCATCTACAAGTCTCTGCTAGGCAAAGCCTCGCCTTATCTCAGCTCACTGGTCACCATAGCAGCATCCACCCGTATCACGCGCTCCAGCAGGTATATCTCACTGGTGACCCCCAAAGCCAATTCTTCCTTTGGCTGCCTCTCCTTCCAGTTCTCTGCTGCCAATGGACTGGAATGAACGGCAAAAATCACTGAATCTGGAGACTCCCTCACTAACTTTAAGCACCAGCTGTCAGAGCAGCTCACAGATCACTCCACCTGTACATAGCCCATCTGTATACAGCCCATCCAACTACTTAATCCCCATACTGTATTTATTTATTTATCTTGCTCCTGTGCCCCCCAGTATCTTTACTTGCACATTCATCTTCTGCACATTCTACCATTCCAGTGTTTAATTGCTATATTGTAATTACTTTGTCACCATGGCCTATTGAGTGTCATCTGATGAAGATCATCAAAGGTTAGTGATTTAGTTTTATCTCTATTTGTGCTTTTTGTGACTCTGGCTGGAAAATCTTTGGCTGGAAAAACGGCTGTGTTTTTCTGGTGCTTGGTGGTGACCTAACATAATCGTTTGTGGTGCTTTGGCTGTAAAGCATATTTGAAATCGGACACTGTGGACAAGATTACCTTTAAAATGGTATGAGATACATGTATGTTTGAGGAATTTTAATTTAGAGTTTTCTGTTGTTGATACACGATCGGTTTAGATACATGATTGGTTTAGATACTACATGATAGGTTTAGATACTACATGATAGGTTTAGATACTACATGATAGGTTTAGATATGACATGATAGGTTTAGATACTACATGATAGGTTCAGATATGACATGATAGGTTTAGATACTACCTGATAGGTTTAGATACATGATAGGCTTAGATACTCCATGATCTGTTTAGATACTACATGATAGGTTTAGATACTACAGGATAGGTTTAGATACATGATACAGGATACATGATAGGTTTAGATACTACAGGATAGGTTTAGATACATGATACAGGATACAGGATAGGTTTAGATACATTTTGATACATGATAGATTTATATACATGATACATTTATATACATGATAGATTTAGATACATGATAGATTTAGATACTATGTGATAGGTGTAGATACCACGTGATAGGTTTAGATAAATTATAGATTTATATACATGATAGGTTTAGATACATGATAGGTTTAGATACATGATAGATTTAGATACTACATGATAGGTTTAGATACTTGATATGTTTAGATACTACATGATAGGTTTAGGTACAAGATGCTAGGTTTAGATCCTACATTATAGGTTAGATTATACATGATAGGTTTAGATACAACATGATAGGTTTAGATACTACCTGATAGGTTTAGATACATGATAGGCTTAGATACTACATGATAGGTTTAGATACTACATGATAGGTTTAGATACTACATGATAGGTTTTGATACTACATGATAGGTTTAGATACTACATGATAGGTTTAGATAGTACATGATACGTTTAGATACTACATGATACGTTTAGATACTACATGATACGTTTAGATACTACATGATAGGTTTAGATACTACATGATAGGTTTAGATACTACATGATAGGTTTAGATACTACATGATAGGTTTAGATACTATATGATAGGTTTAGATACTACCTGATAGGTTTAGATACATGATAGGCTTAGATACTACATGATAGGTTTAGATCCTACATTATAGGTTAGATTATACATGATAGGTTTAGATACAACATGATAGGTTTAGATACAACATGATAAGTTTAGATACATGATAGGCTTACATACTACATGATAGGCTTAGCTACTACTATACAGATAGGACAGATTTAACAACCTGGACTACAAATGAAAGTTTACAGCATAGGTCAATATACAAATTTGAGTAATCAATGTTCTTTTACATATATTTTTTAAATTGAACCTTTATTTAACTAGGCAAGTCAGTTAAGAACAAATTCTTATTTACAATGACGGCCTACACCGGCCAAACACGGACGACGCTTGGCCAATTGTGCGCCGCCCTATGGGACTCCCAATCATTGCCGGTTGTGATCCAGCCTGGATCAGCCTGGATCACAACCGGAGAGTTTTGCAACTGAAACGAGAGTTTATTCTGTTCAAATTCAGGTAGATCCCTGATTGTTGTTCTGTTTGCTTCCGTTTAAAACCTCTAACTCTCTACAGATTGGTGTCCCACCCGCAGGACAGTTGAGCTAATGTGATTAGCATGAGGTTGTAAGTAACAAGAAGATTTCCCAGGACATAGACGTATCTAATATTGGCAGAATGTTTAAACTCTTGTTAATCTAACTGCACTGTCCAATTTACAGTAGCTATTACAGTGAAATAATACCATTGCTATTGTTTGAGGAGAGTGCACAGTTATGAACTTGAAAAGTTATTAATTAACCAATTAGGCACATTTGGGCAGTCTTGATACAACCTTTTGAACAGAAATGCAATGGTTCATTGGATCAGTCTAAAATATTGCGCACACACTGCTGCCATCTAGTGGCCAAAATCTAAATTTCACCTGGGCTGGAATAATGCATCATGGTCTTAATCTTGCATTTCAAAGATGATGGTACAAAATTCAAAAGGCACTCACACATCTGAGCAATCTTATTTGCAGGTGCATGGCAACAGTATCGGCCTCACGGCCATCGTCAGGAGCTCTAGAGAAGGCTGTGAGGCCGAGACGTAAGCTTATTAAAGATCAGTGATACTATCAAGAGCAGTGTGCGGTTTCCTTTTACCTACGAAGATAATGGTACAAAAAAAACTGTTTTTTTCCTATGTATTATCTTTTACCAGATCTAATGTGTTAAATTCTCCTACATTAATTTCACATTTCCCCAGACTTCAAAGTGTTTCCTTTCAAATGGTACCAATAATTTGCATATCCTTGCTTCAGGTCCTGAGCTACAGGCAGTTAGATTTGGGTGTCATTTTTAGGCGAATATTGGAAATTAGTACTAGACTCAAAATCTGATCCTTTGATTGGGTGAACAACATATATATTCATGCTGCAAAAACTCTGATAGGTTGGAGTTTATGAAGTTGTCATAATTACTGTGTAAGTCAATGGAAGGGGTGAGATGTTGAGGCTACTGTAGACCTTCTTTGCAAAACAGTCTGTTTTAATCAATTATCTGCTGACGTGAATATATTCAGTATAGTTTTATCTAAAAAGGATATATTTTTTAATGTTTCACTATTTACATTTTTATGAAATTCAATTAGGCTGATGCTCCTCCCCTTCTTCCTCTGTGAAGCCTCGCTGACCATCAGTGACAGCTCTGACATTACGTCATTCCCAACACCATTCCGGAAGGCTCCGTTCACCCCCAGTGCTCCAAGGTCTCCAAGGTGACAGGTATACCGGTGTTCTAGGAGCCGCTGGTGATCCCATCTCTCCTGGAAGTTGTGTGTATTATGCCGGGTCAACACGGCCAGGGTGAGATTCCACCTCTCTGACACGCACGCATGTACACACATTCACACGCACACCACACATGGTATTAATAGAGATCATCCGTATCCCTCAACCATGTGGCAGGAGACAGGAGGCAGGAGACAGGAGGCAGGAGACAAAATACAGGATGCAGGAGACAGGAGGCAGGAGACAAAAGACAGGAGGCAGGAGACACGAGAGGAGGCAGGAGACAGGAGGCAGGAGGCAGGAGGCAGGAGGCAGGAGACAGGAGGCCGGAGGCAGGAGACAAAGACAGGAGACAGGAGGCAGTAGACAGGAGACAGGAGGCAGGAGGCAGGAGACAGGAGACAGGAGGCAGGAGGCAGGAGGCAGGAGGCAGGAGACAGGAGGCAGGAGACAGGAGGCAGGAGACAGGAGGCAGGAGGCAGGAGACAGGAGGCAGGAGACAGGAGGCAGGAGACAAAAGACAGGAGGCAGGAGACACGAGACAGGAGACAGGAGGCAGGAGACAGGAGGCAGGAGACAGGAGGCAGGAGACAAAAGACAGGAGGCAGGAGACAGGAGGCAGGAGGCAGGAGACAGGAGGCAGGAGACAGGAGGCAGGAGACAGGAGGCAGGAGGCAGGAGACAGGAGGCAGGAGACAGGAGGCAGGAGACAGGAGGCAGGAGGCAGGAGGCAGGAGACAGGAGACAGGAGGCAGGAGACAGGAGACAGGAGACAAAAGACAGGAGGCAGGAGACACAAGACAGGATGCAGGAGGCAGGAGACAGGAGGCAGGAGACAGGAGGCAGGAGACAGGAGGCAGGAGACAGGAGGCAGGAGACAGGAGACAAAAGACAGGAGGCAGGAGACAGGAGGCAGGAGACAGGAGGCAGGAGGCAGGAGGCAGGAGACAGGAGGCAGGAGACAGGAGGCAGGAGACAGGAGGCAGGAGACAGGAGGCAGGAGACAGGAGGCAGGAGACAGGAGGCAGGAGACAGGAGGCAGGAGACAGGAGGCAGGAGACAGGAGACAGGAGGCAGGAGACAGGAGGCAGGAGACAGGGCAGGAGACAGGAGGCGGACAGGAGGCAGGAGACAGGAGCAGGAGGCAGGAGACAGGAGGCAGGAGACAGGAGGCAGGAGACAAAAGACAGGAGGCAGGAGGCAGGAGGCAGGAGGCAGGAGGCAGGAGACAGGAGGCAGGAGACAGGAGGCAGGAGGCAGGAGACAGGAGGCAGGAGACAGGAGGCAGGAGACACGAGACAGGAGACAGGAGGCAGGAGACACGAGGCAGGAGACAGGAGGCAGGAGGCAGGAGGCAGGAGACAGGAGGGCAGGAGACAGGAGGCAGGAGGCAGGAGACAGGAGGCAGGAGACAGGAGGCAGGAGACAGGAGGCAGGAGACAGGAGGCAGGAGACAAAAGACAGGAGGCAGGAGACAGGAGGCAGGAGACAGGAGACAGGAGGCAGGAGACAGGATGCAGGAGGCAGGAGGCAGGAGACAGGAGGCAGGAGACAGGAGGCAGGAGACAAAAGACAGGTGGCAGGAGACAGGAGACAGGAGGCAGGAGGCAGGAGGCAGGAGACAGGAGACAGGAGGCAGGAGACAGGAGGCAGGAGACAGGAGGCAGGAGACAGGAGGCAGGAGGCAGGAGGCAGGAGGCAGGAGACAGGAGGCAGGAGACAGGAGGCAGGAGACAGGAGGCAGGAGACAGGAGGCAGGAGGCAGGAGACAGGAGGCAGGAGACACGAGACAGGAGACAGGAGACAAAAGACAGGAGGCAAAAGACAGGAGGCAGGAGACACGAGACAGGAGGCAGGAGACAAAAGGCAGTAGGCAGGAGACACGAGACAGGAGGCAGGAGACAGGAGGCAGGAGACAGGAGACAGGAGACAGGAGGCAGGAGACAGGAGGCAGGAGACAGGAGGCAGGAGACAGGAGGCAGGAGACAAAAGACAGGAGACACGAGACAGGAGGCAGGAGACAGGAGGCAGGAGACAAAAGACAGTAGGCAGGAGACACGAGACAGGAGGCAGGAGACAGGAGGCAGGAGACAGGAGGCAGGAGACAGGAGGCAGGAGGCAGGAGGCAGGAGGCAGGAGGCAGGAGACAGGAGGCAGGAGGCAGGAGACAGGAGACAAAGACAGGAGACACGAGACAGGAGGCAGGAGACACGAGACAGGAGGCAGGAGACACGAGACAGGAGGCAGGAGACAGGAGGCAGGAGGCAGGAGACAACAGACAGTAGGCAGGAGACACGAGACAGGAGACAGGAGGCAGGAGACAGGAGGCAGGAGACAGGAGGCAGGAGACAGGAGACAGGAGGCAGGAGACAAAAGACAGGAGACACGAGGCAGGAGACAGGAGACAGGAGACAGGAGGCAGGAGACAGGATGCAGGAGACAGGAGACAGGAGGCAGGAGACAGGAGGCAGGAGGCAGGAGACAGGAGGCAGGAGGCAGGAGACAGGAGGCAGGAGACAGGAGGCAGGAGACAGGAGGCAGGAGACAGGAGGCAGGAGACAGGAGGCAGAGACAAAAGACAGGAGGCAGGAGGCAGGAGACAGGAGGCAGGAGACAGGAGGCCAGGAGACAGGAGGCAGGAGGCAGGAGGCAGGAGACAGGAGACAGGAGGCAGGAGGCAGGAGACAGGAGACAAAAGACAGGAGGCAGGAGACACAAGACAGGATGCAGGAGGCAGGAGACAGGAGGCAGGAGACAGGAGGCAGGAGACAGGAGGCAGGAGACAGGAGGCAAAAGACAGGAGGCAGGAGACAGGAGACAGGAGGCAGGAGGCAGGAGGCAGGAGACAGGAGGCAGGAGACAGGAGGCAGGAGACAGGAGGCAGGAGACAGGAGGCAGGAGACAGGAGGCAGGAGACAGGAGGCAGGAGACAGGAGGCAGGAGACAGGAGGCAGGAGACAGGAGGCAGGAGACAAAAGACAGGAGGCAGGAGACAAACGAGAGGAGGCAGGAAGCAGGAGGCAGGAGGCAGGAGGCAGGAGACAGGAGACAGGAGGCAGGAGACAGGAGGCAGGAGGCAGGAGGCAGGAGACAGGAGGCAGGAGACAGGAGGCAGGAGGCAGGAGACAGGAGGCAGGAGACACGAGACAGGAGACAGGAGGCAGGAGACACGAGGCAGGAGACAGGAGGCAGGAGGCAGGAGACAGGAGGCAGGAGACAGGAGGCAGGAGGCAGGAGACAGGAGGCAGGAGACAGGAGGCAGGAGACAGGAGGCAGGAGACAGGAGGCAGGAGACAAAAGACAGGAGGCAGGAGACAGGAGGCAGGAGACAGGAGACAGGAGGCAGGAGACAGGATGCAGGAGGCAGGAGACAGGAGACAGGAGGCAGGAGGCAGGAGACAGGAGGCAGGAGACAGGAGGCAGGAGACAAAGACAGGTGGCAGGAGACACGAGACAGGAGGCAGGAGGCAGGGAAGGGACAGGAGGACAGGAGGCAGGAGACAGGAGGCAGGAGACAGGAGGCAGGAGGACAGGAGCAGGAGGCAGGACAGGGAGACAGGAGGCAGGAGACAGGAGGCAGGAGACAGGAGGCAGGAGACAGGAGACAGGAGGCAGGAGGCAGGAGACAGGAGGCAGGAGACACGAGACAGGAGACAGGAGACACGAGACAGGAGACAGGAGACAAAAGACAGGAGGCAAAAGACAGGAGGCAGGAGACACGAGACAGGAGGCAGGAGACAAAAGGCAGTAGGCAGGAGACACGAGACAGGAGGCAGGAGACAGGAGGCAGGAGACAGGAGGCAGGAGACAGGAGACAGGAGACAGGAGGCAGGAGACAGGAGGCAGGAGACAGGAGGCAGGAGACAGGAGGCAGGAGACAAAAGACAGGAGACACGAGACAGGAGGCAGGAGACAGGAGGCAGGAGACAAAAGACAGTAGGCAGGAGACACGAGACAGGAGGCAGGAGACAGGAGGCAGGAGACAGGAGGCAGGAGACAGGAGGCAGGAGGCAGGAGGCAGGAGGCAGGAGACAGGAGGCAGGAGGCAGGAGACAGGAGACAAAAGACAGGAGACACGAGACAGGAGGCAGGAGACACGAGACAGGAGGCAGGAGACACGAGACAGGAGGCAGGAGGCAGGAGACAGGAGGCAGGAGGCAGGAGACAACAGACAGTAGGCAGGAGACACGAGACAGGAGACAGGAGGCAGGAGACAGGAGGCAGGAGACAGGAGGCAGGAGACAGGAGACAGGAGGCAGGAGACAAAAGACAGGAGACACGAGGCAGGAGACAGGAGACAGGAGACAGGAGGCAGGAGACAGGATGCAGGAGACAGGAGACAGGAGGCAGGGAGACAGGAGGCAGGAGGCAGGAGACAGGAGGCAGGAGGCAGGAGACAGGAGGCAGGAGACAGGAGGCAGGAGACAGGAGGCAGGAGACAGGAGGCAGGAGACAGGAGGCAGGAGACAAAAGACAGGAGGCAGGAGACACGAGACAGGAGGCAGGATGCAGGAGACAGGAGGCAGGAGACAGGAGGCAGGAGACAGGAGGCAGGAGACAACAGACAGTAGGCAGGAGACACGAGACAGGAGACCGGAGGCAGGAGACACAAGACAGGAAACAGGAGGCAGGAGACAGGAGGCAGGAGGCAGGAGGCAGGAGACAGGAGGCAGGAGACAGGAGGCAGGAGGCAGGAGACAGGAGACAGGAGGCAGGAGACAGGAGGCAGGAGACAAAAGACAGGAGGCAGGAGACACGAGAGGAGGCAGGAGACAGGAGACAGGAGACAGGAGACAGGAGGCAGGAGGCAGGAGACAGGAGGCAGGAGGCAGGAGACAAAAGACAGGAGGCAGGAGGCAGGAGACAGGAGGCAGGAGACAGGAGGCAGGAGACAGGAGGCAGGAGGCAGGAGACAGGAGACAGGAGACAGGAGGCAGGAGACAGGAGGCAGGAGACAGGAGGCAGTAGGCAGGAGGCAGGAGGCAGGAGACAGGAGGCAGGAGACAGGAGGCAGGAGACAGGAGACAGGAGGCAGGAGACAGGAGGCAGGAGGCAGGAGGCAGGAGACAGGAGGCTGGAGACAGGAGACAGGAGACTGGAGACAGGAGGCAGGAGACAGGAGGCAGGAGACAGGAGGCAGGAGACAGGAGGCAGGAGACAGGAGGCAGGAGACAGGAGACAGGAGGCAGGAGACAGGAGGCAGGAGACAGGAGGCAGGAGACAGGAGGCAGGAGACAAAAGACAGGAGGCAGGAGACACGAGACAGGAGGCAGGAGGCAGGAGACAGGAGGCAGGAGACAGGAGGCAGGAGACAGGAGGCAGGAGGCAGGAGGCAGGAGACAGGAGGCAGGAGGCAGGAGACAGGAGACAAAGACAGGAGGCAGGAGAGAGGAGGCAGGAGGCAGGAGACAGGAGACAGGAGGCAGGAGACAGGAGGCAGGAGACAGGAGGCAGGAGACAGGAGGCAGGAGACAGGAGGCAGGAGACAGGAGGCAGGAGACAGGAGACAGGAGGCAGGAGACAGGAGGCAGGAGACAGGAGGAGGAGAACGAGAGGAGGCAGGAGACAGGAGGCAGGAGGCAGGAGGCAGGAGACAGAGACAGGAGGCGGAGGCCGGAGGCAAAGACAGGAGACAGGAGGCAGGAGGCAGGAGGCAGGAGACAGGAGGCAGGAGACAGGAGACAGGAGGCAGGAGACAGGAGGCAGAGGCAGGGAGACAGGAGGCAGGAGACAGGAGGCAGGAGGCAGGAGACAGGAGGCAGGAGACAGGAGGCAGGAGACAGGAGGCAGGAGACAGGAGGCAGGAGACAGGAGGCAGGAGACAGGAGGCAGGAGACAAAGGACAGGAGACAGGAGCAGGAGACAGAGGCAGGAGACAGGAGGCAGGAGACAGGAGGGCAGGAGACAGGAGGCAGGAGACAGGGAGGCAGGAGACAGGAGGCAGGAGACAGGAGGCAGGAGACAGGAGGAGGCAGGAGACAGGAGGCAGGAGACAGGAGGCAGGAGACAGGAGGCAGGGAGACAGGGCAGGCAGGAGACAGGAGGCAGGAGACAGGAGGCAGGAGGCAGGAGGCAGGAGGACAGGAGGCAGGAGACAGGAGGCAGGAGACAGGAGGCAGGAGACAGGAGGCAGGAGGCAGGAGGACAGGAGGCAGGAGACAGGGGCAGGAGACAGGAGGCAGGAGACAGAGGCAGGAGACAGGAGGCAGGAGACAGGAGGCAGGAGACAGGAGGCAGGAGACAGGAGGCAGGAGACAGGAGGCAGGAGACTGGAGGCAGGAGACAGGAGACCAAAAGACAGGAGGCAGGAGACAGGAGGCAGGAGACAGGAGGCAGGAGGCAGGAGACAAAAGACAGGAGACACGAGACAGGAGGCAGGAGACACGAGACAGGAGGCAGGAGACACGAGACAGGAGGCAGGAGGCAGGAGACAGGAGGCAGGAGACAGGAGGCAGGAGACAACAGACAGGCAGGAGACAGGAGACAGGAGACAGGAGGCAGGAGACAGGAGGCAGGAGACAGGAGGCAGGAGACAGGAGACAGGAGGCAGGAGACAGGAGGCAGGAGACAAAAGACAGGAGACACGAGGCAGGAGACAGGAGACAGGAGGCAGGAGACAGGATGCAGGAGACAGGAGACAGGAGGCAGGAGACAGGAGGCAGGAGGCAGGAGACAGGAGGCAGGAGGCAGGAGACAGGAGGCAGGAGACAGGAGGCAGGAGACAGGAGGCAGGAGACAGGAGGCAGGAGACAGGAGGCAGGAGACAGGAGGCAGGAGACAAAAGACAGGAGACACGAGACAGGAGGCAGGAGGCAGGAGACAGGAGGCAGGAGACAGGAGGCAGGAGACAGGAGGCAGGAGACAGGAGGCAGGAGACAACAGACAGTAGGCAGGAGACACGAGACAGGAGACAGGAGGCAGGAGACACAAGACAGGAAACAGGAGGCAGGAGACAGGAGGCAGGAGGCAGGAGGCAGGAGGCAGGAGGCAGGAGACAGGAGACAGGAGGCAGGAGACAGGAGGCAGGAGGCAGGAGACAGGAGACAGGGAGGCAGGAGACAGGAGGCAGGAGACACAAGACAGGAAACAGGAGGCAGGAGACAGGAGGCAGGAGGCAGGAGACAGGAGACAGGAGGCAGGAGACAGGAGGCAGGAGGCAGGAGACAGGAGACAGGAGGCAGGAGACAGGAGGCAGGAGACAAAAGACAGGAGGCAGGAGACACGAGAGGAGGCAGGAGACAGGAGACAGGAGGCAGGAGACACGAGAGGAGGCAGGAGACAGGAGACAGGAGGCAGGAGGCAGGAGACAGGAGGCAGGAGGCAGGAGACAAAAGACAGGAGGCAGGAGACAAAAGACAGGAGGCAGGAGGCAGGAGACAGGAGGCAGGAGACAGGAGGCAGGAGACAGGAGGCAGGAGACAGGAGGCAGGAGACAGGAGACAGGAGGCAGGAGGCAGGAGACAGGAGGCAGGAGGCAGGAGACAGGAGACAGGAGGCAGGAGGCAGGAGGCAGGAGGCAGGAGACAGGAGGCAGGAGGCAGGAGGCAGGAGACAGGAGGCTGGAGACAGGAGACAGGAGACTGGAGACAGGAGACAGGAGGCAGGAGACAGGAGGCAGGAGACAGGAGACAGGAGACAGGAGGCAGGAGACAGGAGGCAGGAGACAGGAGGCAGGAGACAGGAGGCAGGAGGCAGGAGACACGAGACAGGAGACAGGAGACAGGAGGCAGGAGACAGGAGGCAGGAGACAGGAGGCAGGAGACAGGAGACAGGAGGCAGGAGACAGGAGGCAGGAGACAGGAGACAGGAGGCAGGAGACAGGAGACAGGAGACAGGAGACAGGAGACAGGAGGCAGGAGGCAGGAGACAGGAGACAGGAGGCAGGAGAGAGGAGGCAGGAGACAGGAGACAGGCATGTACTGAAGTGTTTAATAAATAACAGCATCATCATCAACATCAACAACAAGTTGAATTCATGATGTACAGTGCCTTCGGATGGTATTCAAACCCCTTGACATTTTCCACATGTTGTTACTTTACAGCACTAAAATGTATTAAATAGTTTCCCCCCTCATCAATCTACACACAATACCCCGTAATGACAAAGAGAAAATATTTTTTTTAGAAATTGTTGCTAATTTATATTTAAAAAATGAAATAAAAATAAATCACTTTTAAGTAAGTTTTCAGACCCTTTACTTGTGCTTAGGGTCGTTGTCCTGTTGGAAGGTGAACCTTCGCCCCAGTCTGAGGTCCTCAGCGCTCCGGAGCAGGTTTTCTAGGATCTCTCTGTACTTTGCTCTGTTCATCTTTCCCTTGATCCTAACTAGTCTCCCAGTCCCTGCTGCTGAAAAACATCCCCACAGCATGATGATGCCACCACGTTTCACCTTAGGGATGGTGCCAGGTTTCCTCCAGACGTGATGCTTGGTATTCAGGCCAAAGAGTTCAATCTTGTTTTCATCAGACCAGAGAATCTGTTTTCTCATGGTCTGAGAGTCTTTAGGTGCCTTTTGGCAAACTCCAAGCTGGTTGTCATGTGCTGAGGAGCTGCTTCCATCTGACCACTCTACCATAAAGGCCTGATTGGTGGAGTGCTGCAGAGATGGTTGTCCTTCTGGAAGGGTCTCCCATCTCCACATGTGGAACTCTTACTCTGTCAGAGTGATCATCGGGTTCTTGGTCACCTCCCTGACCAAGGCCCTTCTTTCCTGATTGCTTAGTTAGGCCAGGCGGCCAGCTCTAGGAAGAGTCTTGGTGGTTCAATTTAGAGTATCATATCAAAGGGTCTGAATACTTATGTAAATAAGGTATTTCTGTTGTGAATTTTAATACATTTGCAAAAATGTCTACAAACCTGTTTTCACTTTGTCATTATGGGGTATTGTGATGTCATTATGGGGTATTGTGATGTCATTATGGGGTATTGTGATGTCATTATGGGGTATTGTGATGTCATTATGGGGTATTGTGATGTCATTACGGGGTATTGTGATGTCATTATGGGGTGTTGTGTGTAGTTAGATGAGCAATTTATTTTATTTTATTCATTTTCGAATAAGGCTGTAACGTAAGAAAATGTTGAAAAGTCATGGGGTCTGAATAGTTACCGAAGGCACTGTATATATACACTTATTTAATATATATTCGACTGTATAAACTATAAATATGACATGCAGTCCTCATAAGTTAGAAGAACCAGAAATCTGACTGAGGTAGGGTAGGGAGAGGGGAAGGGGCTGGTCGGATACAGGTGAGTGTGTCTGTGTGCGGGAGTGTGTCTGTGTGTGGGAGTGTGTCTGTGTGTGGGAGTGTGTCTGTGTGTGGGAGGGGAGTCTAACACTACAATACATCTGTAGTGGCTGTTTCAAGGTTGTTTACGTGTCTGACTGTGCAATCGGTGTTTGTTGGTGTGTGTGTGTGTATATATGGGTCCATAGTCCTAGGGGTGAGAGGTCAGTGCCTCCAGGACTTGCGGCTGAGGACACACACACACGCTGCGTTGATGCGTATCAGCCTCCATGCCGTCTGCTCCTTGGACTTGGTGAGCGCGCGCACGTACGTGTGCGTGTTGGTGCAGTACGAGTTCCAGTGACGGCTGTCGATGCCGCGGCACCCTGCTTTAGAAATGCCTCCACTGGCCCCTCCCCCAGCCCCAGCTCCACCCCCCGGGGGTGTGGCCACACGGCAGGTGGTCTCGTAGAAGAACTGTCTCTTGCGGACGTTGTCTATCTTCACCTCTGGCAGAACCTCCACCTCGTTGCCGGCGATGTCTGTGGCCTTGGTCAGGTTCCCCAACCACACGCTGATGCTGTCGCACACGGAGTATTCCCCCCTGTGCATGGGCTGCCCCCCCGCTCTCCGCCTCACCCTCACTCCCCCATCCCTCACCCCTTCCTCCTCATCCCCTGTCTCCCCCCCCAGGGTGTGGTGAGAGGGGGGTACGTCGCTGAAGACGACGCGCGATGAGGTGCGGTACTTCCGCTTGCTGAACAGTTTGGGGTCCACCTCAGGGATGGAGGGGGAAGAGGAGGAGTCTGTCTCAGAGTGGCCCAGGGAAGAACTCCTGTCCTGGGGTAGAGAGGCTGGTCTGTGGGCCTGTCTGGTCCGGCTGGGTCTCTGCTGAGTATCCCTGTCTGCTGCTGGCTGCTCCTGCTGAGGTGACACTGACAGGCGGGCCATCCTCTGTAGTTCTGCTCTGCCATTGGCTGCTGTGTGCTGTTCTGCTCTGCCATTGGCTGCTGTGTGCTGTTCTGCTCTGCCATTGGCTGCCGTGTGCTGTTCTGCACTGTGGTTGGCAGCCACCGGGCCCAGGGCCCCTTCCATGTTCAGTACAGCCTGGATGCCAATGAGCAGGAGCACCAACAGCAACGACCTCATGGGCACACGTCCTGTCAACAACAACACACGTCCTGTCAACAACAACACATGTCCTGTCAACAACACACATCCTGTAAACAATAGCAACACAAGACCTGTCAACAACAACATACCCTGTCAACAACAACACATCCTGTCAACCCCAACATACCCTGTCAACAACAACACACGTCCTGTCAACAACAATACACGTCCTGTAAACAATAACAACACACGTCCTGTCAACAACAGCACACGTCATGTCAACAACAACACACACCCTGTCAACAACAACACACGCCCTGTCAACAACAACACATGTCCTATCAACAACACACATCCTGTAAACAATAGCAACACAAAACCTGTCAACAACAACATTTCCTGTCAACAACAACACACCCTGTCAACAACAACAAACCCTGTCAACAACAACACACGTCCTGTAAACAACAACAACATGGGACCTGTCAACAACAACACACGTCCTGTCACAATAGCAAAACATGTCAAGTCCTATCAACAACAACATACAACCTGTCAACAATAACAAACCAAATCCTGTTAACAACAACACACGACCTGTCAACACCAGCACACGTCCTGTCAACAACAGCACACGTCCTGTCACAATAGCAAAACATGTCAAGTCCTGTCAACAACAACATACGACCTGTCAACAATAACAAACCACATCCTGTTAACAACAACATACGACCTGTCAACACCAGCACACGACCTGTCAACAATAACAACACACCCTGTCAAAAACAACCCGCGTCCAGTCAAAAACAACCAAAGTCATGCCAACAACAACACAGGTACTGTCAACAACAACACACACCCTGTCAACAACAACCCATGGCCTGTCAACAACAACACACATCCTGTCAACAACAACACACACAACCTGTCAACAACAACACACACCCTGTCAACAACAACAACAACACACATCCTGTCAACAACAACACACATCCTGTCAACAACAACATACATCCTGTCAACAACAACACACGTCCTGTCAACAACAACACATGTCCTGTCAACAACAACCAAAGTCATGCCAACAACAACACAGGTACTGTCAACAACAACACATGTCCTGTCAACAACAACACATGACCTGTCAACAACACACATCCTGTAAACAATAGCAACACAAGACCTGTCAACAACAACATACCCTGTCAACAACAACACATCCTGTCAACCCCAACACACCCTGTCAACAACAACACACGTCCTGTCAACAACAATACACGTCCTGTAAACAATAACAACACACGTCCTGTCAACAACAACACACCCTGTCAACAACAACACACCCTGTCAACAACAACACACGTCCTGTCAACAACAACACATGTCCTGTCAACAACACACATCCTGTAAACAATAGCAACACAAAACCTGTCAACAACAACATTCCCTGTCAACAACAACACACCCTGTCAACAATAAGACATGTCCTGTCAACAACAACAACACATGACCTGTCAACAACAACACACACCTGTCAACAATAACAACACATGTCCTGTCAACAACAACACACACCTGTCAACAATAACAACACATGGCCTGTCAACAACAACACACGCCCTGTCAACAACAACACACGCCCTGTCAACAACAACACATGTCCTGTCAACAACAACACACACCTGTCAACAATAACAACACACATCCTGTCAACAACAACACACGTCCTGTCAACAACAACACACGTCCTGTCAACAACAACACACGTCCTGTCAACAACAACACATCCTGTAAACAATAGCAACACAAAACCTGTCAACAACAACACACGCCCTGTCAACAACAACACATGTCCTGTCAACAACACACATCCTGTAAACAATAGCAACACAAAACCTGTCAACAACAACATTCCCTGTCAACAACAACACACCCTGTCAACAACAACACTCCCTGTCAACAACAACACACGTCCTGTAAACAACAACAACATGGGACCTGTCAACAACAACACACATCCTGTCACAATAGCAAAACATGTCAAGTCCTATCAACAACAACATACAACCTGTCAACAATAACAAACCAAATCCTGTTAACAACAACACACGACCTGTCAACACCAGCACACGTCCTGTCAACAACAGCACACGTCCTGTCACAATAGCAAAACATGTCAAGTCCTGTCAACAACAACATACGACCTGTCAACAATAACAAACCACATCCTGTTAACAACAACATACGACCTGTCAACACCAGCACACGACCTGTCAACAATAACAACACACCCTGTCAACAACAACCCGCGTCCAGTCAAAAACAACCAAAGTCATGCCAACAACAACACAGGTACTGTCAACAACAACACACACCCTGTCAACAACAACCCATGGCCTGTCAACAACAACACACATCCTGTCAACAACAACACACACAACCTGTCAACAACAACACACACCCTGTCAACAACAACAACAACACACATCCTGTCAACAACAACACACATCCTGTCAACAACAACATACATCCTGTCAACAACAACACACGTCCTGTCAACAACAACACATGTCCTGTCAACAACAACCAAAGTCATGCCAACAACAACACAGGTACTGTCAACAACAACACATGTCCTGTCAACAACAACACATGACCTGTCAACAACACACATCCTGTAAACAATAGCAACACAAGACCTGTCAACAACAACATACCCTGTCAACAACAACACATCCTGTCAACCCCAACACACCCTGTCAACAACAACACACGTCCTGTCAACAACAATACACGTCCTGTAAACAATAACAACACACGTCCTGTCAACAACAACACACCCTGTCAACAACAACACACCCTGTCAACAACAACACACGTCCTGTCAACAACAACACATGTCCTGTCAACAACACACATCCTGTAAACAATAGCAACACAAAACCTGTCAACAACAACATTCCCTGTCAACAACAACACACCCTGTCAACAATAAGACATGTCCTGTCAACAACAACAACACATGACCTGTCAACAACAACACACACCTGTCAACAATAACAACACATGTCCTGTCAACAACAACACACACCTGTCAACAATAACAACACATGGCCTGTCAACAACAACACACGCCCTGTCAACAACAACACACGCCCTGTCAACAACAACACATGTCCTGTCAACAACAACACACACCTGTCAACAATAACAACACACATCCTGTCAACAACAACACACGTCCTGTCAACAACAACACACGTCCTGTCAACAACAACACACGTCCTGTCAACAACAACACATCCTGTAAACAATAGCAACACAAAACCTGTCAACAACAACACACGCCCTGTCAACAACAACACATGTCCTGTCAACAACACACATCCTGTAAACAATAGCAACACAAAACCTGTCAACAACAACATTCCCTGTCAACAACAACACACCCTGTCAACAACAACACTCCCTGTCAACAACAACACACGTCCTGTAAACAACAACAACATGGGACCTGTCAACAACAACACACATCCTGTCACAATAGCAAAACATGTCAAGTCCTGTCAACAACAACATACGACCTGTCAACAATAACAAACTACATCCTGTTAACAACAACACACGACCTGTCAACACCAGCACACGACCTGTCAACACCAGCACATGTCCTGTCAACAATAACACAGGTACTGTCAACAACAACACACGTCCTGTCAACAACAGCACACGTCCTGTCACAATAGCAAAACATGTCAAGTCCTGTCAACAACAACATACGAACTGTCAACAATAACAAACCACATCCTGTTAACAACAACACACGACCTGTCAACACCAGCACACGTCCTGTCAACAATAACAACACACCCTGTCAACAACAACCCGCGTCCGGTCAAAAACAACCAAAGTCATGCCAACAACAACACAGGTACTGTCAACAACAACACACACCCTGTCAACAACAACCCACGTCCTGTCAACAACAACACACATCCTGTCAACAACAACACACATCCTGTCAACAACAACACACACAACCTGTCAACAACAACACACACCCTGTCAACAACAACAACACATCCTGTCAACAACAACACACATCCTGTCAACAACATCACACATCCTGTCAACAACAACATACATCCTGTCAACAACAACACACGTCCTGTCAACAACAACACACGTCCTGTCAACAACAACCAAAGTCATGCCAACAACAACACAGGTACTGTCAACAACAACACACACCCTGTCAACAACAACCCACGTCCTGTCAACAACAACACACATCCTGTCAACAACAACACACACAACCTGTCAACAACAACACACACCCTGTCAACAACAACAACACACATCCTGTCAACAACAACATACATCCTGTCAACAACAACACACATCCTGTCAACAACAACACATGTCCTGTCAACAACAACACATGTCCTGTCAACAACAACCAAAGTCATGCCAACAACAACACAGGTACTGTCAACAACAACACACTCCCTGTCAACAACATCCTGTCAACAGCAACACACATCCTGTCACCAACAACAACACACATCCTGTCAACAACAACAACACACATCCTGTCAACAACAACAACACACATCCTGTCAACAACAACACAGCCTGTCAACAACAACACACATCCTGTCAACAACAACAACACATGCTGTCAACAACAACACACATTCTGTCAACAACAACACACGTCCTGTCAGCAACAACACACTTCCTGTCACCAACAACACGTGTCCTTTCAACAACAACACACGTCCTGTCAACAACAACACACGTCCTTTCAACAACAACACACGTCCTGTCAACAACAACACACGTCCTGTCAGCAACAACACACGTCCTGTCACCAACAACACGTGTCCTTTCAACAACAACACACGTCCTGTCAACAACAACACATGTCCTGTCAACAACAACACACGTTTTGTGGTGTCAGAGCTGTGTGTGGTGTCAGAGCTGTGTGTGGTGTCAGAGCTGTGTCTGCGACGAATACAACAGGTGTAGACTTTACCGTGAAATGCTTACGAGACCTTCCCAACGATGCAGAGTTTAAAAGTACAATGGTAAAATAAAATACACAAGAATATACAGGACGTACCAGATCAATGTGGGTTAATATACAGGAAGTACCAGATCAATGTGGGTTAATATACAGGAAGTACCAGATCAATGTGGGTTAATATACAGGAAGTACCAGATCAATGTGGGTTAATATACAGGAAGTACCAGATCAATGTGGGTTAATATACAGGAAGTACCAGATCAATGTGGGTTAATATACAGGAAGTACCAGATCAATGTGGGTTAATATACAGGAAGTACCAGATCAATGTGGGTTAATATACAGGACGTACCAGATCAATGTGGGTTAATATACAGGAAGTACCAGATCAATGTGGGTTAATATACAGGAAGTACCCAATAGACTAGGCCTGATTGTCTGTTCTCCACAGTTCAGAAGATCCAGAAAGTTACATTAGCAGGTTGCTCATATGGTGTATTTGGATCACAGCACGGCTCTCTCTCCTTCCAAATTCCCAGCCAGGGGCAAAGGCCTATTCAATATGGAAACCGTTTACCAATTATAACCGTACGGAACAAACAGAGCTAAATTAGAGTTTCCATTGGACAAATTCAGGTAGGTCCCTTGCATTCCGTTCTGTTCGCTTCTATTTATGAAACGTTTTGCAACAGAATCGGCATAATGAATACACCCCAGTTCTTTTGGTTTCTGAATTTTTCATTAGGGCAGGAAGAGCAAGCTGTAGTAGTAAATAAAATGCTGGAGATAAGTGTACCACATGCTACTGTAGGCCTAGTCTACAGAGAACAACACATAGGCCTAGTCTACAGAGAACAACACATAGGCCTAGTCTACAGAGAACAACACATAGGCCTAGTCTACAGAGAACAACACATAGGCCTAGTCTACAGAGAACAACACATAGGCCTAGTCTACAGAGAACAACACATAGGCCTAGTCTACAGAGAACAACACATAGGCCTAGTCTACAGAGAACAACACATAGGCCTAGTCTACTACTCTCTAACCCAGCCCTACCTGTCAGACACCCTATCAGCCCTACCTGTCGGACAGCCTCTCTAACCCAGCCCTACCTGTCAGACACCCTATCAGCCCTACCTGTCAGACAGCCTCTCTAACCCAGCCCTACCTGTCAGACAGCCTCTCTAACCCAGCCCTACCTGTCAGACAACCTCTCTAACCCAGCCCTACCTGTCAGACAGCCTCTCTAACCCAGCCCTAGCTGTCAGACAGCCTCTCTAACCCAGCCCTACCTGTCAGACAACCTCTCTACCCCAGCCCTACCTGTCAGACAACCTCTCTAACCCAGCCCTACCTGTCAGACAGCCTCTCTAACCCAGCCCTACCTGTCAGACAGCCTCTCTAACCCAGCCCTACCTGTCAGACACCCTATCAGCCCCACCTGTCAGACAGCCTCTCTAACCCAGCCCTACCTGTCAGACAGCCTCACTACCCCAGCCCTACCTGTCAGACAGCCTCTCTAACCCAGCCCTACCTGTCAGACAACCTCTCTAACCCAGCCCTACCTGTCAGACAGCCTCTCTAACCCAGCCCTTCCTGTCAGACAACCTCTCTACCCCAGCCCTACCTGTCAGACACCCTATCAGCCCCACCTGTAAGACAGCCTCTCTAACCCAGCCCTACCTGTTAGACAACCTCTCTAACCCAGCCCTACCTGTCAGACACCCTATCAGCCCTACCTGTCAGACAACCTCTCTAACCCAGCCCTACCTGTCAGACAACCTCTCTACCCCTGCCCTACCTGTCAGACAACCTCTCTACCCCAGCCCTACCTGTCAGACAACCTCTCTACCCCTGCCCTACCTGTCAGACAACCTCTCTACCCCAGCCCTACCTGTCAGACAACCTCTCTACCCCAGCCCTACCTGTCAGACAGCCTCTCTAACCCAGCCCTACCTGTTAGACAACCTCTTTAACCCAGCCCTACCTGTCAGACAGCCTCTCTAACCCAGCCCTACCTGTCAGACAGCCTCTCTACCCCAGCCCTACCTGTCAGACAGCCTCTCTACCCCAGCCCTACCTGTCAGACAGCCTCTCTAACCCAGCCCTACCTGTCAGACAACCTCTCTAACCCAGTCCTACCTGTCAGACAACCTCTCTAACCCAGCCCTACCTGTCAGACAACCTCTCTAACCCAGCCCTACCTGTCAGACAGCCTCTCTAACCCAGCCCTAGCTGTCAGACAGCCTCTCTAACCCAGCCCTACCTGTCAGACAACCTCTCTAACCCAGCCCTACCTGTCAGACAACCTCTCTAACCCAGCCCTACCTGTCAGACAGCCTCTCTAACCCAGCCCTACCTGTCAGACAGCCTCTCTAACCCAGCCCTACCTGTCAGACACCCTATCAGCCCCACCTGTCACACAGCCTCTCTAACCCAGCCCTACCTGTCAGACAGCCTCACTACCCCAGCCCTACCTGTCAGACAACCTCTCTACCCCAGCCCTACCTGTCAGACAGCCTCTCTAACCCAGCCCTACCTGTCAGACAGCCTCTCTAACCCAGCCCTAGCTGTCAGGCAGCCTCTCTAACCCAGCCCTACCTGTCAGACAACCTCTCTACCCCAGCCCTACCTGTCAGACAACCTCTCTAACCCAGCCCTACCTGTCAGACAGCCTCTCTAACCCAGCCCTACCTGTCAGACAGCCTCTCTAACCCAGCCCTACCTGTCAGACACCCTATCAGCCCCACCTGTCAGACAGCCTCTCTAACCCAGCCCTACCTGTCAGACAGCCTCACTACCCCAGCCCTACCTGTCAGACAACCTCTCTACCCCAGCCCTACCTGTCAGACAGCCTCTCTAACCCAGCCCTACCTGTCAGACAACCTCTCTAACCCAGCCCTACCTGTCAGACAGCCTCTCTAACCCAGCCCTTCCTGTCAGACAACCTCTCTACCCCAGCCCTACCTGTCAGACACCCTATCAGCCCCACCTGTAAGACAGCCTCTCTAACCCAGCCCCTACCTGTTAGACAACCTCTCTACCCCAGCCCTACCTGTCAGACAACCTCTCTACCCCAGCCCTACCTGTCAGACAGCCTCTCTAACCCAGCCCTACCTGTTAGACAACCTCTCTAACCCAGCCCTACCTGTCAGACAGCCTCTCTACCCCAGCCCTACCTGTCAGACAGCCTCTCTAACCCAGCCCTACCTGTCAGACAACCTCTCTAACCCAGCCCTACCTGTCAGACAACCTCTCTAACCCAGCCCTACCTGTCAGACAACCTCTCTAACCCAGCCCTACCTGTCAGACAGCCTCTCTAACCCAGCCCTAGCTGTCAGACAGCCTCTCTAACCCAGCCCTACCTGTCAGACAACCTCTCTAACCCAGCCCTACCTGTCAGACAACCTCTCTAACCCAGCCCTACCTGTCAGACAGCCTCTCTAACCCAGCCCTACCTGTCAGACAGCCTCTCTAACCCAGCCCTACCTGTCAGACACCCTATCAGCCCCACCTGTCACACAGCCTCTCTAACCCAGCCCTACCTGTCAGACAGCCTCACTACCCCAGCCCTACCTGTCAGACAACCTCTCTACCCCAGCCCTACCTGTCAGACAGCCTCTCTAACCCAGCCCTACCTGTCAGACAGCCTCTCTAACCCAGCCCTAGCTGTCAGACAGCCTCTCTAACCCAGCCCTACCTGTCAGACAACCTCTCTACCCCAGCCCTACCTGTCAGACAACCTCTCTAACCCAGCCCTACCTGTCAGACAGCCTCTCTAACCCAGCCCTACCTGTCAGACAGCCTCTCTAACCCAGCCCTACCTGTCAGACACCCTATCAGCCCCACCTGTCAGACAGCCTCTCTAACCCAGCCCTACCTGTCAGACAGCCTCACTACCCCAGCCCTACCTGTCAGACAACCTCTCTACCCCAGCCCTACCTGTCAGACAGCCTCTCTAACCCAGCCCTACCTGTCAGACAACCTCTCTAACCCAGCCCTACCTGTCAGACAGCCTCTCTAACCCAGCCCTTCCTGTCAGACAACCTCTCTACCCCCGCCCTACCTGTCAGACACCCTATCAGCCCCACCTGTAAGACAGCCTCTCTAACCCAGCCCTACCTGTTAGACAACCTCTCTAACCCAGCCCTACCTGTCAGACACCCTATCAGCCCTACCTGTCAGACAACCTCTCTAACCCAGCCCTACCTGTCAGACAACCTCTCTACCCCTGCCCTACCTGTCAGA
The DNA here is from genome assembly GCF_002021735.2 of Oncorhynchus kisutch. Classification (NCBI taxonomy): domain Eukaryota; kingdom Metazoa; phylum Chordata; class Actinopteri; order Salmoniformes; family Salmonidae; genus Oncorhynchus; species Oncorhynchus kisutch. The sequence continues at coordinate 45,121,424 of NC_034197.2, read as the reverse complement.
CAACCTCTCTACCCCAGCCCTACCTGTCAGACAACCTCTCTACCCCTGCCCTACCTGTCAGACAACCTCTCTACCCCAGCCCTACCTGTCAGACAACCTCTCTACCCCAGCCCTACCTGTCAGACAACCTTTCTACCCCAGCCCTACCTGTCAGACAGCCTCTCTAACCCAGCCCTACCTGTTAGACAACCTCTCTAACCCAGCCCTACCTGTCAGACAGCCTCTCTAACCCAGCCCTACCTGTCAGACAGCCTCTCTACCCCAGCCCTACCTGTCAGACAGCCTCTCTACCCCAGCCCTACCTGTCAGACAGCCTCTCTAACCCAGCCCTTCCTGTCAGACAACCTCTCTAACCCAGCCCTACCTGTCAGACAACCTCTCTAACCCAGCCCTACCTGTCAGACAACCTCTCTAACCCAGCCCTACCTGTCAGACAGCCTCTCTAACCCAGCCCTAGCTGTCAGACAGCCTCTCTACCCCAGCCCTACCTGTCAGACAGCCTCTCTAACCCAGCCCTACCTGTCAGACAACCTCTCTAACCCAGCCCTACCTGTCAGACAACCTCTCTAACCCAGCCCTACCTGTCAGACAACCTCTCTAACCCAGCCCTACCTGTCAGACAGCCTCTCTAACCCAGCCCTAGCTGTCAGACAGCCTCTCTAACCCAGCCCTACCTGTCAGACAACCTCTCTAACCCAGCCCTACCTGTCAGACAACCTCTCTAACCCAGCCCTACCTGTCAGACAGCCTCTCTAACCCAGCCCTACCTGTCAGACAGCCTCTCTAACCCAGCCCTACCTGTCAGACACCCTATCAGCCCCACCTGTCACACAGCCTCTCTAACCCAGCCCTACCTGTCAGACAGCCTCACTACCCCAGCCCTACCTGTCAGACAACCTCTCTACCCCAGCCCTACCTGTCAGACAGCCTCTCTAACCCAGCCCTACCTGTCAGACAGCCTCTCTAACCCAGCCCTAGCTGTCAGACAGCCTCTCTAACCCAGCCCTACCTGTCAGACAACCTCTCTACCCCAGCCCTACCTGTCAGACAACCTCTCTAACCCAGCCCTACCTGTCAGACAGCCTCTCTAACCCAGCCCTACCTGTCAGACAGCCTCTCTAACCCAGCCCTACCTGTCAGACACCCTATCAGCCCCACCTGTCAGACAGCCTCTCTAACCCAGCCCTACCTGTCAGACAGCCTCACTACCCCAGCCCTACCTGTCAGACAACCTCTCTACCCCAGCCCTACCTGTCAGACAGCCTCTCTAACCCAGCCCTACCTGTCAGACAACCTCTCTAACCCAGCCCTACCTGTCAGACAGCCTCTCTAACCCAGCCCTTCCTGTCAGACAACCTCTCTACCCCCGCCCTACCTGTCAGACACCCTATCAGCCCCACCTGTAAGACAGCCTCTCTAACCCAGCCCTACCTGTTAGACAACCTCTCTAACCCAGCCCTACCTGTCAGACACCCTATCAGCCCTACCTGTCAGACAACCTCTCTAACCCAGCCCTACCTGTCAGACAACCTCTCTACCCCTGCCCTACCTGTCAGACAACCTCTCTACCCCAGCCCTACCTGTCAGACAACCTCTCTACCCCTGCCCTACCTGTCAGACAACCTCTCTACCCCAGCCCTACCTGTCAGACAACCTCTCTACCCCAGCCCTACCTGTCAGACAACCTTTCTACCCCAGCCCTACCTGTCAGACAGCCTCTCTAACCCAGCCCTACCTGTTAGACAACCTCTCTAACCCAGCCCTACCTGTCAGACAGCCTCTCTAACCCAGCCCTACCTGTCAGACAGCCTCTCTACCCCAGCCCTACCTGTCAGACAGCCTCTCTACCCCAGCCCTACCTGTCAGACAGCCTCTCTAACCCAGCCCTTCCTGTCAGACAACCTCTCTAACCCAGCCCTACCTGTCAGACAACCTCTCTAACCCAGCCCTACCTGTCAGACAACCTCTCTAACCCAGCCCTACCTGTCAGACAGCCTCTCTAACCCAGCCCTAGCTGTCAGACAGCCTCTCTAACCCAGCCCTACCTGTCAGACAACCTCTCTAACCCAGCCCTACCTGTCAGACAACCTCTCTAAGCCAGCCCTACCTGTCAGACAGCCTCTCTAACCCAGCCCTACCTGTCAGACAGCCTCTCTAACCCAGCCCTACCTGTCAGACACCCTATCAGCCCCACCTGTCAGACAGCCTCTCTAACCCAGCCCTACCTGTCAGACAGCCTCACTACCCCAGCCCTACCTGTCAGACAACCTCTCTACCCCAGCCCTACCTGTCAGACAGCCTCTCTAACCCAGCCCTACCTGTCAGACAACCTCTCTAACCCAGCCCTACCTGTCAGACAACCTCTCTAACCCAGCCCTACCTGTCAGACAGCCTCTCTAACCCAGCCCTACCTGTCAGACAACCTCTCTAACCCAGCCCTACCTGTCAGACAACCTCTCTACCCCAGCCCTACCTGTCAGACAGCCTCTCTAACCCAGCCCTACCTGTCAGACAACCTCTCTAACCCAGCCCTACCTGTCAGACAACCTCTCTAACCCAGCCCTACCTGTCAGACAGCCTCTCTAACCCCAGCCCTACCTGTCAGACAACCTCTCTAACCCAGCCCTACCTGTCAGACAGCCTCTCTAACCCAGCCCTAGCTGTCAGACAGCCTCTCTAACCCAGCCCTACCTGTCAGACAACCTCTCTAACCCAGCCCTACCTGTCAGACACCCTATCAGCCCCACCTGTCAGACAGCCTCTCTAACCCAGCCCTACCTGTCAGACACCCTATCAGCCCTACCTGTCAGACAGCCTCTCTAACCCAGCCCTACCTGTCAGACAGCCTCTCTACCCCAGCCCTACCTGTCAGACAACCTCTCTAACCCAGCCCTACCTGTCAGACAACCTCTCAACCCAGCCCTACCTGTCAGACAACCTCTCTAACCCAGCCCTACCTGTCAGACAACCTCTCTAACCCAGCCCTACCTGTCAGACAGCCTCTCTACCCCAGCCCTACCTGTCAGACAACCTCTCTAACCCAGCCCTACCTGTCAGACAGCCTCTCTAACCCAGCCCTACCTGTCAGACAGCCTCTCTACCCCAGGCCTACCTGTCAGACAGCCTCTCTAATCCAGCCCTACCTGTCAGACAGCCTCTCTAACCCAGCCCTACCTGTCAGACAGCCTCTCTACCCCAGCCCTACCTGTCAGACAACCTCTCTACCCCAGCCCCAACCTGTCAGACAGCCTCTCTACCCCAGCCCAACCTGTCAGACAACCTCTCTACCCCTGCGCTACCTGTCAGACAACCTCTCTACCCCAGCCCTACCTGTCATACAACCTCTTTACCCCAGCCCTACCTGTCAGACAGCCTCTCTAACCCAGCCCTACCTGTTAGACAACCTCTCTAACCCAGCCCTACCTGTCAGACACCCTATCAGCCCTACCTGTCAGACAACCTCTCTAACCCAGCCCTACCTGTCAGACAGCCTCTCTAACCCAGCCCTACCTGTCAGACAGCCTCTCCACCCCAGCCCTACCTATTTGACAGCCTCTCTACCCCAGCCCTACCTGTCAGACAGCCTCTCTAACCCAGCCCTACCTGTCAGACAATCTCTCTAACCCAGCCCTACCTGTCAGACAGCCTCTCTAACCTAGCTCTACCTGTCAGACAACCTCTCTAACCCAGCCCTACCTGTCAGACAACCTCTCTAACCCAGCCCTACCTGTCAGACAGCCTCTCTAACCCAGCCCTACCTGTCAGACAGCCTCTCTAACCCAGCCCTACCTGTCAGACACCCTATCAGCCCCACCTGTCAGACAGCCTCTCTAACCCAGCCCTACCTGTCAGACACCCTATCAGCCCTACCTGTCAGACAGCCTCTCTAACCCAGCCCTACCTGTCAGACAGCCTCTCTACCCCGGCCCTACCTGTCAGACAACCTCTCTAACCCAGCCCTACCTGTCAGACAACCTCTCTAACCCAGCCCTACCTGTCAGACAACCTCTCTAACCCAGCCCTACCTGTCAGACAGCCTCTCTACCCCAGCCCTACCTGTCAGACAACCTCTCTAACCCAGCCCTACCTGTCAGACAGCCTCTCTAACCCAGCCCTACCTGTCAGACAGCCTCTCTACCCCAGGCCTACCTGTCAGTCAGCCTCTCTAACCCAGCCCAAACTGTCAGACAGCCTCTCTAACCCAGCCCTACCTGTCAGACAGCCTCTCTACCCCAGCCCTACCTGTCAGACAACCTCTCTACCCCAGCCCAACCTGTCAGACAACCTCTCTACCCCTGCGCTACCTGTAAGACAACCTCTCTACCCCAGCCCTAACTGTCAGACAACCTCTTTACCCCAGCCCTACCTGTCAGACAGCCTCTCTAACCCAGCCCTACCTGTTAGACAACCTCTCTAACCCAGCCCTACCTGTCAGACACCCTATCAGCCCTACCTGTCAGACAACCTCTTTACCCCAGCCCTACCTGTCAGACAGCCTCTCTAACCCAGCCCTACCTGTCAGACAGCCTCTCTACCCCAGCCCTACCTATTAGACAGCCTCTCTACCCCAGCCCTACCTGTCAGACAGCCTCTCTAACCCATCCCTACCTGTCAGACAACCTCTCTAACCCAGCCCTACCTGTCAGACAGCCTCTCTAACCTAGCTCTACCTGTCAGACAGCCTCTCTAACCCAGCCCTACCTGTCAGACAACATCTCTAACCTAGCTCTACCTGTCAGACAGCCTCTCTAACCTAGCCCTACCTGTCAGACAGCCTCTCTAACCCAGCCCTACCTGTCAGACAGCCTCTCTACCCCAGGCCTACCTGTCAGACAGCCTCTCTAACCCAGCCCTACCTGTCAGACAGCCTCTCTACCCCAGCCCTACCTGTCAGACAACCTCTCTACCCCAGCCCAACCTGTCAGACAACCTCTCTACCCCAGCCCAACCTGTCAGACAACCTCTCTACCCCTGCGCTACCTGTCAGACAACCTCTCTACCCCAGCCCTACCTGTCAGACAACCTCTTTTACCCCAGCCCTACCTGTCAGACAGCCTCTCTAAACCCAGCCCTACCTGTTAGACAACCTCTCTAACCCAGCCCTACCTGTCAGACACCCTATCAGCCCTACCTGTCAGACAACCTCTCTAACCCAGCCCTACCTGTCAGACAGCCTCTCTAAACCCAGCCCTACCTGTCAGACAGCCTCTCTACCCCAGCCCTACCTATTAGACAGCCCTCTCTACACCCAGCCCTACCTGTCAGACAGCCTCTCTAACCCAGCCCTACCTGTCAGACAATCTCTCTAACCCAGCCCTACCTGTCAGACAGCCTCTCTAACCTAGCTCTACCTGTCAGACAACCTCTCTAACCCAGCCCTACCTGTCAGACAACCTCTCTAACCCAGCCCTACCTGTCAGACAGCCTCTCTAACCCAGCCCTACCTGTCAGACAGCCTCTCTAACCCAGCCCTACCTGTCAGACACCCTATCAGCCCCACCTGTCAGACAGCCTCTCTAACCCAGCCCTACCTGTCAGACACCCTATCAGCCCTACCTGTCAGACAGCCTCTCTAACCCAGCCCTACCTGTCAGACAGCCTCTCTACCCCAGCCCTACCTGTCAGACAACCTCTCTAACCCAGCCCTACCTGTCAGACAACCTCTCTAACCCAGCCCTACCTGTCAGACAACCTCTCTAACCCAGCCCTACCTGTCAGACAGCCTCTCTACCCCAGCCCTACCTGTCAGACAACCTCTCTAACCCAGCCCTACCTGTCAGACAGCCTCTCTAACCCAGCCCTACCTGTCAGACAGCCTCTCTACCCCAGGCCTACCTGTCAGTCAGCCTCTCTAACCCAGCCCTACCTGTCAGACAGCCTCTCTAACCCAGCCCTACCTGTCAGACAGCCTCTCTACCCCAGCCCTACCTGTCAGACAACCTCTCTACCCCAGCCCAACCTGTCAGACAACCTCTCTACCCCTGCGCTACCTGTAAGACAACCTCTCTACCCCAGCCCTAACTGTCAGACAACCTCTTTACCCCAGCCCTACCTGTCAGACAGCCTCTCTAACCCAGCCCTACCTGTTAGACAACCTCTCTAACCCAGCCCTACCTGTCAGACACCCTATCAGCCCTACCTGTCAGACAACCTCTTTACCCCAGCCCTACCTGTCAGACAGCCTCTCTAACCCAGCCCTACCTGTCAGACAGCCTCTCTACCCCAGCCCTACCTATTAGACAGCCTCTCTACCCCAGCCCTACCTGTCAGACAGCCTCTCTAACCCATCCCTACCTGTCAGACAACCTCTCTAACCCAGCCCTACCTGTCAGACAGCCTCTCTAACCTAGCTCTACCTGTCAGACAGCCTCTCTAACCCAGCCCTACCTGTCAGACAACATCTCTAACCTAGCTCTACCTGTCAGACAGCCTCTCTAACCTAGCTCTACCTGTCAGACAGCCTCTCTAACCCAGCCCTACCTGTCAGACAGCCTCTCTAACCTAGCCCTACCTGTCAGACAGCCTCTCTAACCCAGCCCTACCTGTCAGACAGCCTCTCTACCCCAGCCCTACCTGTCAGGACAACCTTTCTAACCCAGCCCTACCTGTCAGACCGCATCTCTACCCCAGCCCTACCTGTCAGACAGCCTCTCTAACCCAGCCCTACCTGTCAGACAACCTCTCTAACCCAGCCCTACCTGTCAGACAGCCTCTCTACCCCAGCCCTACCTGTCAGACAACCTCTCTACCCCAGCCCTACCTGTCAGACAACCTCTCTACCCCTGCCCTACCTGTCAGACAACCTCTCTACCCCAGCCCTACCTGTCAGACAACCTCTCTAACCCAGCCCTACCTGTTAGACAACCTCTCTAACCCAGCACTACCTGTCAGACAACCTCTCTAACCCAGCCCTACCTGTCAGACAGCCTCTCTAACCCAGCCCTACCTGTCAGACAACCTCTCTACCCCAGCCCTACCTGTCAGACACCCTATCAGCCCCACCTGTCAGACAGCCTCTCTAACCCAGCCCTACCTGTCAGACAGCCTCTCTACCCCCAGCCCTACCTGTCAGACAACCTCTCTAACCCAGCCCTACCTGTCAGACAACCTCTCTAACCCAGCCCTACCTGTCAGACAACCTCTCTAACCCAGCCCTACCTGTCAGACAGCCTCTCTACCCCAGCCCTACCTGTCAGACAACCTCTCTAACCCAGCCCTACCTGTCAGACAGCCTCTCTAACCCAGCCCTACCTGGTCAGACAGCCTCTCTACCCCAGCCCTACCTGTCAGACAACCTCTCTAACCCAGCCCTACCTGTCAGACAGCCCTTCTAACCCAGCCCCTACCTGTCAGACAGCCTCATCTACCCCAGCCCTAACCCTGTCAGACAGCCTCTCTAACCCAGCCCTACCTGTCAGACAGCCTCTCTAGACCCAGCCCTAACCTGTCAGACAGCGCCTCTCTACCCAGCCCTACCTGTCAGACAGCCTCTCTACCCCAGCCCTACCTGTCAGACAACCTCTCTACCCCAGCCCAACCTGTCAGACAACCTCTCTACCCCCTGCCCTACCTGTCAGACAACCTCTCTACCCCAGCCCTACCTGTCAGACAACCTCTCTAACCCCAGCCCTAACCTGTCAGACAGCCTCTCTAACCCAGCCCTACCTGTTAGACAACCTCTCTAACCCAGCCCTACCTGTCAGACAGCCTCTCTAACCCAGCCCTACCTGTCAGACAGCCTCTCTACCCCAGCCCTACCTGTCAGACAGCCCTCTCTAATCCAGCCCTCCCCTGTCAGACAGCCTCTCTAACCCAGCCCTACCTGTCAGACAACCTCTCTAACCCAGCCCTACCTGTCAGACAACCTCTCTAACCCAGCCCTACCTGTCAGACAGCCTCTCTAACCTAGCTCTACCTGTCAGACAGCCTCTCTAACCCAGCCCTACCTGTCAGACAACCTCTCTAACCCAGCCCTACCTGTCAGACAACCTTTCTAACCCAGCCCTACCTGTCAGACAGCCTCTCTAACCCAGCCCTACCTGTCAGACACCCTATCAGCCCTACCTGTCAGACAGCCTCTCTAACCCAGCCCTACCTGTCAGACAGCCTCTCTACCCCAGCCCTACCTGTCAGACAACCTCTCTAACCCAGCCCTACCTGTCAGACCGCATCTCTACCCCAGCCCTACCTGTCAGACAGCCTCTCTAACCCAGCCCTAGCTGTCAGGCAGCCTCTCTAACCCAGCCCTACCTGTCAGACAACCTCTCTAACCCAGCCCTACCTGTCAGACAACCTCTCTAACCCAGCCCTACCTGTCAGACAGCCTCTCTAACCCAGCCCTACCTGTCAGACAACCTCTCTAACCCCAGCCCTACCTGTCAGACACCCTATCAGCCCACCTGTCAGACAGCCTCTCTAACCCAGCCCTACCTGTCAGACAGCCTCTCTACCCCAGCCCTACCTGTCAGACAACCTCTCTAACCCAGCCCTACCTGTCAGACAGCCTCTCTACCCCAGCCCTACCTGTCAGACAACCTCTCTAACCCAGCCCTACCTGTCAGACAGCCTCTCTAACCCAGCCCTACCTGTCAGACAGCCTCTCTACCCCAGCCCTACCTGTCAGACAGCCTCTCTAACCCAGCCCTACCTGTCAGACAGCCTCTCTAACCCAGCCCTACCTGTCAGACAGCCTCTCTACCCCAGCCCTACCTGTCAGACAGCCTCTCTACCCCCAGCCCTACCTGTCAGACAACCTCTCTACCCCAGCCCAACCTGTCAGACAACCTCTCTACCCCTGCCCTACCTGTCAGACAACCTCTCTACCCCAGCCCTACCTGTCAGACAACCTCTCTACCCCAGCCCTACCTGTCAGACAGCCTCTCTAACCCAGCCCTACCTGTTAGACAACCTCTCTAACCCAGCCCTACCTGTCAGACAGCCTCTCTAACCCAGCCCTACCTGTCAGACAGCCTCTCTACCCCAGCCCTACCTGTCAGACAGCCTCTCTAATCCAGCCCTCCCTGTCAGACAGGCCTCTCTAACCCAGCCCTACCTGTCAGACAACCTCTCTAACCCAGCCCTACCTGTCAGACAACCTCTCTAACCCAGCCCTACCTGTCAGACAACCTCTCTAACCCAGCCCTACCTGTCAGACAACCTCTCTAACCCAGCCCTACCTGTCAGACACCCTATCAGCCCTACCTGTCAGACAGCCTCTCTACCCAGCCCTACCTGTCAGACAGCCTCTCTACCCCAGCCCTACCTGTCAGACAACCTCTCTAACCCAGCCCTACCTGTCAGACCGCATCTCTACCCCAGCCCTACCTGTCAGACAGCCTCTCTAACCCAGCCCTACCTGTCAGACAACCTCTCTAACCCAGCCCTACCTGTCAGACAGCCTCTCTACCCCAGCCCTACCTGTCAGACAACCTCTCTACCCCCAGCCCTACCTGTCAGACAACCTCTCTACCCCTGCCCTACCTGTCAGACAACCTCTCTACCCCAGCCCTACCTGTCAGACAACCTCTCTACCCCAGCCCTACCTGTCAGACAGCCTCTCTAACCCAGCCCTACCTGTTAGACAACCTCTCTAACCCAGCCCTACCTGTCAGACACCCTATCAGCCCTACCTGTCAGACAGCCTCTCTAACCCAGCCCTACCTGTCAGACAGCCCCTCTAACCCAGCCCTACCTGTCAGACAGCCTCTCTACCCCAGCCCTACCTGTCAGACAGCCACTCTACCCCAGCCCTACCTGTCAGACAGCCTCTCTAACCCAGCCCTACCTGTCAGACACCCTATCAGCCCTACCTGTCAGACAGCCTCTCTAACCCAGCCCTACCTGTCAGACAGCCTCTCTACCCCAGGCCTACCTGTCAGACAGCCTCTCTACCCCAGCCCTACCTGTCAGACAGCCACTCTACCCCAGCCCTACCTGTCAGACAGCCTCTCTAACCCAGCCCTACCTGTCAGACACCCTATCAGCCCTACCTGTCAGACAGCCTCTCTAACCCAGCCCTACCTGTCAGACAGCCTCTCTACCCCAGGCCTACCTGTCAGACAGCCTCTCTAACCCAGCCCTACCTGTCAGACACACTTTACCAGAAATGCAGCCTGCACAGCCTCTCACAGACCACAGTCCACACACACAAAAACACACACAGTCTGTGTTTAACATTTAGTGTTCTGAAATTCCAACATTCAGAATGTGAGTTATTTCCCGACCCCATTATGCCCTCCATATATACACCACCCACCATGCACACTCTCACACCCTCTCACACACTCTCACACCCTCTCACACCGTGCACAAACACTCTCACACCCTCACACACTCTCACACCCTCACACACTCTCACACCCTCTCACACCATGCACAAACACTCTCACACCCTCTCACACCCTCTCACACACTCTCACACCCTCTCACACACTCTCACAAACTCTCACACACTCTCATACCCTCTCACAGTTCTCACACATTCTCACACATTCTCACACCCTCTCACAACCTCTCACACCCTCTCACACACTCACACACTCTCAAACCATCTCACACACTCTCACACACTCTCACACCCTCTCACAAACTCTCACACCCTCTCACACACTTTCACACACTCTCACACACTCTCACACCCTCTCACAGTTCTCACATACTCTCACACATTCTCACACCCTCTTACACACTCACACACACTCTCACATCCTCTCACAGTACTCACACACTCTCACACCCTCTCACACACTCTCACACACTCTCACACACTCTCACACCCTCTCACATCCTCTCACAGTTCTCACACACTCTCACACCCTCTCACACCCTCTCACAGTTCTCACACCCTCTCACACCCTCTCACAGTTCTCACACCCTCTCACACCCTCTCACACACTCTCACACCCTCTCACACACTCTCACACCCTCTCACACCCTCTCACACACTCTCACACCCTCTCACACACTCTCAAACCCTCTCACATCCTCTCACATTTCTCACACACTCTCACACCCTCTCACACACTCTCACACCCTCTCACACCCTCTCACACTCTCTCACACACTCTCACACACTCTCACACACTCTCACACACTCTCACACCCTCAATGGACGCATCCACAAATACAGGCACGTGTATAGTCTACACATTTGTACTTTTATGTCTATACATTTCTGACATAGTGAGAACAGCAAATAGTGAGAACACCTTGCCTGTTAATACATACAGGGAGGAGACGATTACATGGCTCTATACAGGAAGTAGAAAATAACATGGCTCTATACAGGAAGTAGAAAATAACATGGCTCTATACAGGAAGTAGAAAATAACATGGCTCTATACAGGAAGTAGAAAATAACATGGATCTATACAGGAAGTAGAAAATAACATGGCTCTATACAGGGAGTAGAAAATAACATGGCTCTATACAGGGAGTAGAAAATAACATGGCTCTATACAGGAAGTAGAAAATAACATGGATCTATACAGGAAGTAGAAAATAACATGGCTATATACAGGAAGTATAAAATAACATGGCTCTATACAGGAAGTAGAAAATAACATGGATCTATACAGTGGAGGTCTCCCTGAACAGGTCTCCCTGAACTGGCTGTAGTGTGGAGGTCTCCCTGAACAGGTCTCCCTGAACTGGCTGTAGTGTGGAGGTCTACCTGAACAGATCGATCCTGAACTGGCTGTAGTGTGGAGGTCTCCCTGAACTGGCTGTAGTGTGGAGGTCTCCCTGAACAGGTCTCATTGAACAGGCTGTAGTGTGGGGGTCTCCCTGAACAGGCTGTAGTGTGGAGGTTTCCCTGAACAGGTCTCATTGAACAGGCTGTAGTGTGGAGGTCTCCCTGAACAGGTCTCCCTGAACTGGCTGTAGTGTGGAGGTCTACCTGAACAGGTCTACCTGAACAGGTCTACCTGAACTGGCTTAAGTGTGGAGGTCTACCTGAACTGGCTGTAGTGTGGAGGTCTCCCTGAACAGGTCTCCCTGAACTGGCTGTAGTGTGGAGGTCTCCCTGAACAGGTCTCCCTGAACTGGCTGTAGTGTGGAGGTCTACCTGAACAGGTCTACCTGAACAGGTCTACCTGAACTGGCTGTAGTGTGGAGGTCTACCTGAACTGGCTGTAGTGTGGAGGTCTCATTGAACTCACATCACATACACATACAGCCCCAGAGGCCATGGCCCAGAGAACATGTTTTAAGGCATGGCTGGGCTGCTATAGGTTTTTAGGTTTCCGCTGTGCAGGGAGGAGGTATGTTTAGGTTCATCTGGTTTATTTCTGCTTTACTTTCTAACGCTCTAAAGTTATTTTGTTGAGAACATCAATCCAATCAAGCAGCGCACAGAGAATATTGTTATGACATACTTTGGTCAGGTACATTAGGGATAACACTATGCTCTCTCTCTCTCTCTCTCTCTCTCTCTCTCTCTCTCTCTCCTCTCCTCTCTCTCTCTCTC
>NC_034197.2:45082123-45108858 GCF_002021735.2 Oncorhynchus kisutch | reverse complement strand
CCCCTTTTCCCCCTCTCTCTCTCTCTCTCTCTCTCTCTCTCTCTCTCTCTCTCTCTCTCTCTCCCTCTCTCTCTCCCTCTCTCTCTCTCTCTCACATCTCTTTGGATCCTAATGATACAAAGCTTTAGTGCACACAGCTCACAGTGGATTGTGGTTTAGTCATCTCCTCTGGTCCCATTGTGACCAGGGTGCTGATCTGAAACACACACACACACACACACACACCCCCACACACACACACACACACACACACACACACACACACGGTCATCCCCAAAGCCAACACCTGCTTTGGCCGCCTTTCCTTCCAGTTCTCTGCTGCCAATGCCTGGAACGAATTGCAAATATCACTGAAGTTGGAAACTCATATCTCCCTCACTAACTTTAAGCTTCAGCTGTCAGAGCAGCTTACTGCAGCTGTACACAGCCCATCTGTAAATAGCCCATCCATCCAACTACCTACTTCATCCCCATATTTGTTTTTGTTTTTCTGCTCTTTTGTACACCAGTATTTCTACTTGCACATCCTCATCTGCACATTCTATCACTCCAGTGTTAATTGCTAAATTGTAATTTCTTCGCCACTATGGCCTGTTTAGATCCTTACCTCCTGTCAGATTTCGAAGGCGTGCACATCACCCACCGCTTCCAAGTATATTACTCGCCAATGTCCAGTCTCTAGACAACAAGGTAGAAATTAGGGAAGGGTTGCTTTCCAGAGAGACAACAGGGATTGTTACATACTCTGTTTCACGGAAACATGGCTCTCTCGGGATATGTTGTCTGAGTCGGTACAGCCACCGGGATTCTCTATGCGTTGTGCCGATAGATATAAACATCTCTCTGGGAAGAAGAAGGGCGGGGGTGTGTGCTTCATAATAACATACAGGAACTCAAGTCCTTTTTTTCACCTGACCTATAATTCTTCACAATCAAATGCTGACATATTATCTCCCAAGATAATTCTCGTCAGTTATTGTCACAGCCGTGTATATCCCCCCTCAAGCCGATAGCACGACGGCCCCTCAAGGAACTTCACTGGACTCTATGCAAACTGGAAACCATATATCCTGAGGCTGCACTTATTTAGCTTGGTATTTTAACAAAGGAAATTTGACAACAAGGCTACCTAAAGTCTATTAGCATATTGATTGTAGCTCTCACGCTGGAAAAACACTGGATCACTGCTACTCTAACTTCCTCGATGCATACAAGGCCCTCCCCCGCCCTCCTTTTGGCAAATCTGACGACGACTCCATTTTGCTCCTCCCATCCTATAGGCAGAAACTCAAACAGGATGAACAATAACTATTCAAAGCTGGTCTGCCCAATCGGAATCCATGATTCAAGATTGTTTTGATCACGCGGACTGGGACATGTTCCAGGTAGCCTCAGATAATAATATTGATTTATACGATGATTCGGTGATTGAGTTTATAAGGAAGTACATAGAAGATTGTATATAGATGGCGGCATCCGCACAAATCTCCCAATCACGCCTGCTTGTGATAGAGCCTGGCTTTGAACAAGGGTGTGTGTAGTGACGCCACTGAGATGCCTTAGACCGCTGTACCACTCGGGAACCTAGTCAAGGACCATATCACCTCCACCTTACCTGCCACCCACTTCAACTTGCATACCACCTCAATAGGTCCACAGACAATGCAATCGCCATCACACTGCACACTGCCCTATCACATCTGGACAGGAGGAATACCTATGTAAGAATGCTGTTCATTGAATACAGCTCAGCTTTCAACACCATAGTACCCTCCAAGCTCATCATTAAACTGGAGGCCCTGGGTCTCAAACCCGCCCTGTGCCATTGGGTCCTGGACTTCCTGACTGGCCACCCCCAGGTGGTGAAGGTAGAAAACAACATTTCTCTTCACTGTTCCTTAACACTGGGGCCCCACAAGGGTATGTGATCACCCCCCTCCTGTACTCTCTGTTCACCCATGACTGCGTCGCCATGCATACCTCCAACTCAATCATCAAGTTTGCAGACGACACAACACTAGTAGGCCTGATTAACAACAATGATGAGACGGCCTACAGGGAGGAGGTGAGGGCACTCAGAGTGTGGCATCAGGAAAACAGCAGACGGAGCACCCCCCTATCCACATCGACAGGACAGCAGTGGAGAAGGTGGGAAGTTCTTCCGCGTACACATCACAGACAAACTGAATTGATCCACCCACACAGACAGTGTGGTGAAGAAAGCGCAATAGCGCCTCTTCAACCTCAGGAAGTTGAAGAAATTTGGCTTGTGACCTAAAACCCTCACAAACTTTTACAGATGCACAATCGAGAGCATCCTGTCAGGCTGTATCACCGCCTGGTACGGCAACTGCAACGCCCTCAACTACATGGCTCTCCAGAGGGTAGTGAGGTCTGCACAACGCATCACCGGGGGCAAACTACCTGCCCTCCAGGACACCTACACCACCCGATGTCACAGGAATGCCATAAAGATCATCAAGGACAACAACCACCCGAGCCACTGCCTGTTCATCTGAAGGCGAGATCAGTACAGGTGCATCAAAGCTGGGACCGAGAGACTGAAAAACAGCTTCTATCTCAAGGCCATCAGACTGTTAAACAGCCATCACTAACACAGAGCGGCTGCTGCCAACATTGACTAAAATCATTGGCACTTCATCCCATATGTATATACTGTATTTTATACCATCTATAGCATCTTGCCAAGGCCACTCTGTTATTGTTCATATTTATATGTATATATTCTTATTCCATCCCTTTACTTAGATTTGTGTGTATTAGGAACTGTCAGATTACTTGTTAGATATCACTGCACTGTTGGAACTAGAAGCACAAGCATGTTGCTACACCAAACATTTAGCAATAACATCTGCTAACCATGTGTATGTAACCATTAACATCTGCTAACCATGTGTATGTGACCAATAACATCTGCTAACCATGTGTATGTGACCAATAACATCTGCTAACCATGTGTATGTGACCAATAACATCTGCTAACCATGTGTATGTGACCATTAACATCTGCTAACCATCTGCTAACCATGTGACCAATAACATCTGCTAACCATGTGTATGTGACCAATAACATCTGCTAACCATGTGTATGTGACCAATAACATCTGCGAACCATGTGTATGTAACCATTAACATCTGCTAACCATGTGTATGTAACCATTAACATCTGCTAACCATGTGTATGTAACCATTAACATCTGCTAACCATGTGTATGTAACCATTAACATCTGCTAACCATGTGTATGTGACCAATAACATCTGCTAACCATGTGTATGTGACCAAAAACATCTGCTATTATTTCATTTTTAAAAAATGTATTTGATTTATTACACAGTACAACACGGTATTGCATGGTACAACACGGTTCAACACGATTCAACACGGTTCAACACGGTACAACACGGTTCAACACGATTCAACACGGTTCAACACGGTACAACACGGTTCAACACGATTCAACACGGTTCAACACGGTACAACACGGTTCAACACGATTCAACACGGTTCAACACGGTACAACACGGTTCAACACGATTCAACACGGTTCAACACGGTTCAACACGGTTCAACACGATTCAACACGGTTCAACACGGTTCAACACCGTTCAACACGGTTCAACACGATTCATCACGGTTCAACACCGTTAAACACGATTCAACACGGTTCAACACCGTTCAACACCGTTCAACACCGTTCAACACGATTCAACACGGTTCAACACGGTTCAACACGGTTCAACACGGTTCAACACGGTATTGCATGGTACAACACATTATTACACAGTTCAACACGGTTCAACACGGTTCAACACGATTCAACACCGTTCAACACCGTTCAACACGGTTCAACACGATTCAACACGATTCAACACGGTTCAACACGATTCAACACGATTCAACACCGTTCAACACGATTCAACACCGTTCAACACGGTTCAACACGGTTCAACACCGTTCAACACGATTCAACACGGTTCAACACAGTTCAACACGATTCAACACAGTTCAACACGATTCAACACGATTCAACACGGTTCAACACGGTTCAACACGATTCAACACGGTTCAACACCGTTCAACACCGTTCAACACCGTTCAACACGATTCAACACCTTTCAACACCGTTCAACACGGTTCAACACTATTCAACACGGTTCAACACGGTTCAACACGATTCAACACGGTTCAACACCGTTCAACACGATTCAACACGGTTCAACACGATTCAACACCGTTCAACACGATTCAACACCGTTCAACACGGTTCAACACCGTTCAACACGGTTCAACACCGTTCAACACCGTTCAGCACCGTTCAACACGATTCAACACGGTTCAACACGATTCAACACAGCTCAACACCGTTCAACACGGTTCAACACCGTTCAACACGGTTCAACACCGTTCAACACGGTTCAACACCGTTCAACACGATTCAACACGGTTCAACACCGTTCAACACGGTTCAACACCGTTCAACACGGTTCAACACCGTTCAACACGGTTCAACACCGTTCAACACCGTTCAACACGGTTCAACACCGTTCAACACGGTTCAACACCGTTCAACACGATTCACCACGGTTCAACACGATTCAACACAGCTCAACACCATTCAACACGGTTCAACACGGTTCAACACGGTTCAACACGGTTCAACACCGTTCAACACGATTCAACACGGTTCAACACGGTTCAACACGATTCAACACGATTCAACACGGTTCAACACGGTTCAACACGATTCAACACGGTTCAACACGGTTCAACACCGTTCAACACCGTTCAACACCGTTCAACACCGTTCAACACGATTCAACACGTTTCAACACCGTTCAACACGGTTCAACACTATTCAACACGGTTCAACACGGTTCAACACGATTCAACACGGTTCAACACGATTCAACACGGTTCAACACCGTTCAACACGGTTCAACACGGTTCAACACGGTTCAACACGGTTCAACACCGTTCAATACGGTTCAACACGGTTTAACACGATTCAACACGATTCAACACGATTCAACACGATTCAACACGATTCAACACGATTCAACACGGTTCAACACGGTTCAACACGGTTCAACACCGTTCAACACCGTTCAATACGATTCAACACGATTCAACACGATTCAACACGATTCAACACGATTCAACACGGTTCAACACGGTTCAACACGGTTCAACACGGTTCAACACGGTTCAACACGGTTCAACACGGTTCAACACGATTCAACACGATTCAACACGATTCAACACGGTTCAACACGGTTCAACACGGTTCAACACGGTTCAACACCGTTCAACACGATTCAACACGGTTCAACACGGTTCAACACGGTTCAACACCGTTCAACACCGTTCAACACGATTCAACACGGTTCAACACAGTTCAACACGGTTCAACACCGTTCAACACGGTTCAACACGATTCAACACGGTTCAAAGTATTAATAGGGAGCAAACAGTTGCTGGTGCTGAGAGTATTTGACAACCAGCTGACCTGGACATCAGTTGGAACCACACCTGTCAACAACATTACAGGACCTGGCGCTCCAGGAACTCAGCTTGTGACCATTCAGTTCTTAGAAGACATGTGGAACACATGGTGTAGGGTTGCAAAATGACGGTAACTGCCATGTTTTTTCAGAATTCCCATATTGGTAGATCCCCAGCATCAGGACATCTGGAGTCCTCCAACCAGCAGTTACAACCCTGCTGTTCACAAAGCCTGAACTATTGATTATGTGTCTAGAAAATGGTATAATTTAGAGTACTGTTCTTCTGTCAGTATTTTATCAGTCTGTTTCCTATTAGTCAGTAGTACAGGTCTCTGTTAAGAGATGTGGTTCAACACACTCCCACAGACAGATGGCAGACACATACACACACAGACAGAGAGCGCAACGACAGGAAGGAGGGATTATGAAGGAGTGTGAAAGACTAATGGAGCTGGAGAGAGAGAGAGAGAGAGAGAGAGAAACATCAACACCACAGGTAACTTTCACAGTGACCAGGCAAGAAGGGCCTTCTATGCCATCAAAAGGAACATCAAATTCGACATAACAATTAGGATCCGGCTAAAAATACTTGAATCAGTTACAGAACTTTATGGCTATGAGGTCTGGGGTCTGCTCACCAAAAAAAGAATTCACAAAAATGGGACAAACACCAAATTGAGACTCTGCATGCAGAATTCTGCAAAAATATCTTCAGTGTACAACATAAAATACCACATAATGCATGCAGATCAGAATTAGGCCGATACCCACTAATTATCAACCACCTAATAGGAAGTGATTCCCAAACCTTCCATAACAAAGCCCTCACCTACAGAGAGATGAACCTGAGATTAAGAGTCCACTCTGCAAACTGAATAGCTGACCACTGTGACTGACCCAAAATTAAGGAAAGCATTGACTATGTACAGACTCAGTGAGCATAGCCTTGCTATTGAGAAATGTCACCGTAGGCAGACATGGCTCTCAAGAGAAGACAGCCTATGTGCTCACTGCCATCAAAATGAGGTGGAAACTGAGTTGCACTTCCTAACCTCCTGCCAAATGTATGACCATATAAGAGATACATATTTCCCTCAGATTACACAGATCTACAAAGAATTTGAAAACAAACCCAATCTTGATTAACTCCCATATCTACTGGGTGAAATTCCACAGTGTTCCATCACCGCAGCAAGATTTGGGACCTGTTGCCACAAGAAAAGGGCAACCAGTGAAGAACAAACACCATTGTAAATACAACCCATATTAATGTTGATTTATTTTATCTTGTGTACTTTAACTATTTGCACATCGTTACAACACTGTATATATATATATAATATGACATTTGTAATGTCTTTACTGTGTTGAAAACTCTGTGTAGTGTTTACTGTTCATTTTGATTGTTTATTTATCTTTGTTTATCTACTACTTCACCTGCTTTGACAATGTTAACATATGTTTCCATGCCAATAAAGCCCTTTGAATTGAATTGAATTGAATTGAGAGAAAGAGAGAGGGAGGGGGGGGGGGGAGAGGGAGGGGGGAGAGAGAGAGCGAGAAAGAGAGAGAGACAGAGAGGGGGCTAGGGGGAGAGGGAGAGAGGGGGAAAACCCAAAGTAAACACATTCTCCCTCTCTTTCATCAGCGGCGTGGTTCCTCTCCTCTTTTCATCCTGTCGGATAATGAAGGAAAGTCTCTCTTTCTCTCTCCTCTCAGTCGACGCTTGTGATGAATATGTATTGAATTACTACAGCGTCTGTAAAGGATTTAGTCCTCCCTAACACACATGGCAAGTACAATAGTAAGATATTCCACGGAGAACAAACCTTTAAAATTGGCACATTTACGATCAAATTCTGAACTGTATGCTGAGTTGAGAGGGTTGAATTGTAAACTGTATGCTGAGTTGAGAGGGTTGAATACTGAACTGTATGCTGAGTTGAGAGGGTTGAATACTGAACTGTATGCTGAGTTGAGAGGGTTGAATACTGAACTGTATGCTGAGTTGAGAGGGTTGAATACTGAACTGTATGCTGAGCTGAGAGGGTTGAATACTGAACTGTATGCTGAGCTGAGAGGGTTGAATACTGAACTGTATGCTGAGTTGAGAGGGTTGAATACTGAACTGTATGCTGAGCTGAGAGGGTTGAATACTGAACTGTATGCTGAGTTGAGAGGGTTGAATACTGAACTGTATGCTGAGTTGAGAGGGTTGAATTGTAAACTGTATGCTGAGCTGAGAGGGTTGAATACTGAACTGTGGGTTGAGTTGAGAGGGTTGAATTGTAAACTGTATGCTGAGCTGAGAGGGTTGAATACTGAACTGTAGGTTGAGTTGAGAGGGTTGAATTGTAAACTGTATGCTGAGCTGAGAGGGTTGAATACTGAACTGTAGGTTGAGTTGAGAGGGTTGAATTGTAAACTGTATGCTGAGCTGAGAGGGTTGAATACTGAACTGTAGGTTGAGTTGATCGGGTTTGAATTGTAAACTGTATGCTGAGCTGAGAGGGTGTGAATACTGAACTGTAGGGTTGAGTTGAGAGGGTTTCCAACTCGCCTTGCAGGTTCCACCACGCATCCCATGCACGTTCCACTGTGTCTAGTCTGTTCCCATCATCACAACAGCCATGTTAAACCATTGAGCAGCACCTGCTGTCCATCAGCAACACTTCAAACACTAACAGACACAGAGCTAGAGAGAGAGAGGGGGATAGAGAGGGGGGCAGAGAGAGAGAGAGAGAGAGAGAGAGAGGGGGGAGAGAGGAGGGGGGGAGAGAGAAGAGAGAGAGAGAGAGGGGAGAGAGAAGAGAGGAGAGGAGGAGAAGGGGGGAGAAAAGAGAGAGGAGGGAGGAAAGAGAGAGGAGAGGAGAGGAGGGAGAGAGGGAGAGAGAGGAGGAGAGGAGAGGGAGAGAGGAGGGATGGGGAGAGGAGGGGGATAGAGAGGGGAGCAGAGAGACGGAGTGGATAGATAGAGAGGGGGGGGCAGAGGAGAGAGAGGAGAGAGAGAGAGGGGGAGAGAGGGAAGGGGATAAGAGAGGGGGGCAGAGAGAGAGAGCAGAGGGGGATAGAGAGGGGGGGCAGAGAGAGATGAGAAGTGAGGGAGAGAGTGAGGGAGATGAGAGAGAGAGGCGAGAGAGAGAGGAGAGGAGAGACGAGAGGAGGGGGATAGAGAGGGGGGGCAGAGAGAAGAGAGAGAGAGAGAGAGGAGAGCGGAGGGGGATAGAGAGGGGGGGCAGAGAGAGAGAGAGAGAGCGGAGGGGGATAGCGAGGGGGTGCAGAGAGAGAGAGGAGAGAGAGAGAGAGAGGGAGAGAGTGGAGGGGGATAGAGAGGGGGGCAGAGAGAGAGGGAGAGAAGAGAGAGGAGAGAGAGCGGAGGGGATAGAAAGGGGGGGGCAGAGAGAGAGAGAGAGATGGAGAGGGGGATAGAGAGGGGGGGGGGCAGAGAGAGAGAGAGCAGAGGGGGATAGAGAGGGGGGGGGGCAGAGAGAGAGGCGGGGAGGGGGGAGAGAGAAAGGGGGAGAGACGGGGAAGAGAAACAGACAGAGAGAGAGGAGATGAGGAGAGCAAAAGAGAGTGAACCAGGTGAACCACATAGAGACAACCCTCTGATCCAGCAGCTCTCTACATTTCTGATGACAAATAATGCACCACAGAACATCTCAACTGACCAGAGTCTTCAATAAGACAAAAACTGTTTTCAATGTACACATTGAATAGACAATGTAGACTTCCTGTCCAGGGGATGTACTTGTACATTAAGCTGCCCCACTCTACAGAAACAGGAGATGGGCTCCTGCTCTATGGGCTCCTGCCCTGTGGGCTCCTGCTCTGTGGGCTCCTGCCCTGTGGGCTCCTGCCCTGTGGGCTCCTGCTCTATGGGCTCCTGCCCTATGGGCTCCTGCCCTGTGGCATCCTGCCCTGTGGGCTCCTGCCCTGTGGGCTCCTGCTCTATGGGATCCTGCCCTGTGGGCTCCTGCCCTGTGGGCTCCTGCTCTATGGGCTCCTGCCCTGTGGGCTCCTTCCCTGTGGGCTCCTGCTCTATGGGCTCCTGCCCTGTGGGCTCCTGCTCTGTGGGCTCCTGCTCTGTGGGCTCCTGCCCTGTGGGCTCCTGCTCTGTGGGCTCCTGCTCTGTGGGCTCCTGCCCTGTGGGCTCCTGCTCTGTGGGCTCCTGCCCTGTGGGCTCCTGCTCTATGGGCTCCTGCCCTGTGGGCTCCTGCTCTATGGGCTCCTGCCCTGTGGGCTCCTGCCCTGTGGGCTCCTGCTCTGTGGGCTCCTGCCCTGTGGGCTCCTGCCCTGTGGGCTCCTGCCTGCCCTGTGGGGCTCCTGCCTGTGGGCTCCTGCTCTGTGGGGCTCCTGCTCTAAGGGCCATTCTGGCTATAATCTCCCGTGGGCAGATTCTGAGTGTAGACCGAAGAATCTGCCGGGACTGAATGGGATACGTGGGATAACGAGCTGCAGTAGTTCCGTAGTTAGTTTTTTAGTTTTAGCTGAGAGTTTCCTTTTGTGAGGGTGGAGATTTCAAACTTTCAATTTGTAACACGAATAGACCCAAAGTGAATCAGCTGACCAAGTATAAGATTTTAGTTCTGGGTTAACCGATATTATTCTGCCAAATAAGGCTATAGTTATACAGCCTAAGTAATGAATATATTAACATTCTAGATTAAAATAATTCATTGTGTTAAATTTGATCACATAAGAATAATGTAAATGCCAAGACTGTGATTTGGCTAGGGGCATCAGTAGACTGTCTCTGGGGAGGACTGACTGTCTGTGATTTGGCTAGGGGCATCAGTAGACTGTCTCTGGGGAGGACTGACTGTCTGTGATTTGGCTAGGGGCATCAGTAGACTGTCTCTGGGGAGGACTGACTGTCTGTGATTTGGCTAGGGGCATCAGTAGACTGTCTCTGGGGAGGACTGACTGTCTGTGATTTGGCTAGGGGCATCAGTAGACTGTCTCTGGGGAGGACTGACTGTCTGTGATTTGGCTAGGGGCATCAGTAGACTGTCTCTGGGGAGGACTGACTGTCTGTGATTTGGTTAGGGGCATCAGTAGACTGTCTCTGGGGAGGACTGACTGTCTGTGATTTGGCTAGGGGCATCAGTAGACTGTCTCTGGGGAGGACTGACTGTCTGTGATTTGGCTAGGGGCTTCAGTAGACTGTCTCTGGGGAGGACTGACTGTCTGTGATTTGGCTAGGGGCTTCAGTAGACTGTCTCTGGGGAGGACTGACTGTCTGTGATTTGGCTAGGGGCATCAGTAGACTGTCTCTGGGGAGGACTGACTGTCTGTGATTTGGCTAGGGGCATCAGTAGACTGTCTCTGGGGAGGACTGACTGTCTGTGATTTGGCTAGGGGCTTCAGTAGACTGTCTCTGGGGAGGACTGACTGTCTGTGATTTGGCTAGGGGCTTCAGTAGACTGTCTCTGGGGAGGACTGACTGTCTGTGATTTGGCTAGGGGCTTCAGTAGACTGTCTCTGGGGAGGACTGACTGTCTGTGATTTGGCTAGGGGCTTCAGTAGACTGTCTCTGGGGAGGACTGACTGTCTGTGATTTGGCTAGGGGCAAATAATTTGTAGACTGCAAATTGACCGCAAGAAACCCAAACAAATACAATATTTGACTAAAACATAATCATTTCGAACCTGATGCTTGTATACAATCACATCTCTCTATAATGCGTAGGAATACAGATTTCCCAAAAATAAAATCACTTGTTACTGATTTCCTGGTGTTTTACAGTCTTTTATGTACTACAATGAAAATTCTAAATTATTAATATTTTTGCTCAGAAAACTTGGAGGGCTAAATAAAATCCCATTTGTCCCGCGGGGCTTCCTGTTGGGGAACCCTGGTCTAGAGTCTGGATATCAGCTTCATCTGAATGGAACAGACAGGTCCATAAACAGACAGGTTTGTCCTGGGAATCCCATAATCCCACAGGAGTGTTCAGGGAAAACCATGGGAACAGAACAGGGATCTGGGGGAGACCAGAGTTAGGGAGGGGCTCAGTAACTCATGTCTCAGTAACTCATCTCATTTAACCCCCCCCCCCCCGCCCCCCTCTCTTTGTCCTCTGTGTACCTGCCTAATGCTGTGGTCTGATTCACTCTCTCTCTCTCTCTCTCTCTCTCTCTCTCTCTCTCTCTCTCTCTCTCTCTCTCTCTCTCTCTCTCTCTCTCAATTCAATTCGCTTTATTGGCATGACGTAACAATGTACATATTGCCAAAGCTTATTTTGGATATTTACAATTAAAAAATTGACAACGGGACAACAGTAACAACAATAACCAGGGGTCAAAATAACCATACATTCAACACTAACAATAAGCATACAGTAGAGTACATGTGCAGGTTGATTGGTCTGTCAGACACTGTCCCTCAACTTATGGTAGGCAGCAATGTAGTGCGCTGCCAACCCACAGCTCTCTGCATCCTCCCCCAACAGGACGGGTAGCCTATCCTCATCAGAGAGGTCTTTGAAACCTTGAATAAGGGTTTCAAATTTGGGAAAATGACACCCTCTCATTGTTTTATATTTTTGACATTTTGTCAGGAAATGCAGCTCCGTCTCAGGTTCTGCTGTGGTGCAGTGGTTGCCCAGCCTTTCCTCTACAGGGAGCCAGGTTCTGCTGTGGTGCAGTGGTTGCACAGCCTTTCCTCTACAGGGAGCCAGGTTCTGCTGTGGTGCAGTGGTTGCACAGCCTTTCCTCTACAGGGAGCCAGGGTCTGCTGTGGTGCAGTGGTTGCACAGCCTTTCCTCTACAGGGAGCCAGGTTCTGCTGTGGTGCAGTGGTTGCACAGCCTTTCCTCTACAGGGAGCCAGGTTCTGCTGTGGTGCAGTGGTTGAACAGCCTTTCCTCTACAGGGAGCCAGGTTCTGCTGTGGTGCAGTGGTTGAACAGCCTTTCCTCTACAGGGAGCCAGGTTCTGCTGTGGTGCAGTGGTTGCACAGCCTTTCCTCTACAGGGAGACAGGTTCTGCTGTGGTGCAGTGGTTGAACAGCCTTTCCTCTACAGGGAGCCAGGTTCTGCTGTGGTGCAGTGGTTGCACAGCCTTTCCTCTACAGGGAGACAGGTTCTGCTGTGGTGCAGTGGTTGCACAGCCTTTCCTCTACAGGGAGCCAGGTTCTGCTGTGGTGCAGTGGTTGCACAGCCTTTCCTCTACAGGGAGACAGGTTCTGCTGTGGTGCAGTGGTTGCACAGCCTTTCCTCTACAGGGAGCCAGGTTCTGCTGTGGTGCAGTGGTTGCACAGCCTTTCCTCTACAGGGAGACAGGTTCTGCTGTGGTGCAGTGGTTGCACAGCCTTTCCTCTACAGGGAGCCAGGTTCTGCTGTTGTGCAGTGGTTGCACAGCCTTTCCTCTACAGGGAGCCAGGTTCTGCTGTTGTGCAGTGGTTGTACAGCCTTTCCTCTACAGGGAGCCAGGTTCTGCTGTGGTGCAGTGGTTGTACAGCCTTTCCTCTACAGGGAGCCAGGTTCTGCTGTGGTGCAGTGGTTGCACAGCCTTTCCTCTACAGGGAGCCAGGTTCTGCTGTTGTGCAGTGGTTGCACAGCCTTTCCTCTACAGGGAGCCAGGTTCTGCTGTGGTGCAGTGGTTGCACAGCCTTTCCTCTACAGGGAGCCAGGTTCTGCTGTTGTGCAGTGGTTGCACAGCCTTTCCTCTACAGGGAGCCAGGTTCTGCTGTGGTGCAGTGGTTGCACAGCCTTTCCTCTACAGGGAGCCAGGTTCTGCTGTTGTGCAGTGGTTGCACAGCCTTTCCTCTACAGGGAGCCAGGT
This sequence comes from Oncorhynchus kisutch, assembly GCF_002021735.2. Taxonomy (NCBI): domain Eukaryota; kingdom Metazoa; phylum Chordata; class Actinopteri; order Salmoniformes; family Salmonidae; genus Oncorhynchus; species Oncorhynchus kisutch. The sequence continues at coordinate 45,095,546 of NC_034197.2, read as the reverse complement.
TCTGCTGTAGTGCAGTGGTTGCACAGCCTTTCCTCTACAGGGAGCCAGGTTCTGCTGTAGTGCAGTGGTTGCACAGCCTTTCCTCTACAGGGAGCCAGGTTCTGCTGTTGTGCAGTGGTTGCATAGCCTTTCCTCTACAGGGAGCCAGGTTCTGCTGTTGTGCAGTGGTTGCACAGCCTTTCCTCTACAGGGAGCCAGGTTCTGCTGTAGTGCAGTGGTTGCACAGCCTTTCCTCTACAGGGAGCCAGGTTTTCCTGTGTCTACCCTTCTCAATGGCAAGGCTGTGCTCACTGAGCCTGTACTTTGTCAAGGTTTTTCTAAGGTTTTGTAATTTGGTTTATCCTGATTGATTGGATGTTCTGGTCCTGAGGCTTCAGTGTGTTAGTAGAACAGGTTTGTGAACTCAGCCCCAGGACCAGCTGGATGAGGGGACTGAGGCTCCAGTGTGTTAGTAGAACAGGTTTGTGAACTCAGCCCCAGGACCAGCTGGATGAGGGGACTGAGGCTTCAGTGTGTTAGTAGAACAGGTTAGTGAACTCAGCCCCAGGACCAGCTGGATGAGGGGACTGAGGCTTCAGTGTGTTAGTAGAACAGGTTAGTGAACTCAGCCCCAGGACCAGCTGGATGAGGGGACTGAGGCTTCAGTGTGTTAGTAGAACAGGTTTGTGAACTCAGCCCCAGGACCAGCTGGATGAGGGGACTGAGGCTCCAGTGTGTTAGTAGAACAGGTTTGTGAACTCAGCCCCAGGAACAGCTGGATGAGGGGACTGAGGCTTCAGTGTGTTAGTAGAACAGGTTTGTGAACTCAGCCCCAGGACTAGCTGGATGAGGGGACTGAGGCTTCAGTGTGTTAGTAGAACAGGTTTGTGAACTCAGCCCCAGGAACAGCTGGATGAGGGGACTCTTTTCTTTGCTCAGCTCTTGACATTGCAGGGCTTGGTAATGATATGAGAGGTGCTCACTGTATTTGAGATGTTTCCAAAACTTAATTGCTCTTTTTTGAGTTTTTATTATTAGTGGATATTGGTCTAATTCTTCCCTGCATGCATTGTTTGTAGTTTTCCTCTGGACATGTAGGAGAATCTTACAGAACTCTGCATGCAGGGTTTCAATGGGGTGTTTGTCCCATTTGATGAAATCCTGTTTTGCAAGTGGACCCCTCACCTCGCTGCCATAAAGTGCAATTGATTCAATGACATATTCAATTAGTTTTAGCCAAATTTTAATAGGTATTTCAATTTGAATTAGCTTTTTAATGGCGTAGAATGACCTGCGTGCTTTCTCTCTCAGTTCATTCACTGCCTCATTAAGGTGTCCAATTGAGCTTATTTTTAAACCTAAGTAATTGTAGTGTGTACAGTACTCTATATATTTAAACCTCAGTAATTGTAGTGTGTGCAGTACTCTATATATTTAAACCCCAGTAATTGTAGTGTGTGCAGTACTCTATATATTTAAACCTCAGTAATTGTAGTGTGTGCAGTACTCTATATATTTAAACCTCAGTAATTGTAGTGTGTGCAGTACTCTATATATTTAAACCCCAGTAATTGTAGTGTGTGCAGTACTCTATATATTTAAACCTCAGTAATTGTAGTGTGTGCAGTACTCTATATATTTAAACCTCAGTAATTGTAGTGTGTGCAGTACTCTATATATTTAAACCTCAGTAATTGTAGTGTGTACAGTACTCTATATATTTAAACCTCAGTAATTGTAGTGTGTGCAGTACTCTATATATTTAAACCTCAGTAATTGTAGTGTGTACAGTACTCTATATATTTTGTACCAATTTAGAACTTTGGTCTAATTCCCTGAGATCTGGATCTTCTCTAGAAAATCATTATTTTAGTATTTTTGGGGTTTACTGCCAGGGTCCAGGTCTGGCCGTACTGCTCTAGCAGGTCCAGGCTCTGCTGTGGGCCATGTGCTGTGGGTGACAGCAGACATAGGTCATCTGTGAAGAGTAGGCATTTAACTTCTGATTTGTGAAGACTAACACCAGGGGCTGAGGGTTTTTCTAGAATAGTGGCCAATTCGTTAATGTAAATATTGAAGAGTGCAGGGCTCAGATTGCAACCCTGATGAAGGCCCTGCCCCTGGTTAAAGAATTATGTTATTTTCCCACCAATTTTAATGCTGCACATTTTGTCAGAATACATTGATTTAATTATGTCATATGTTTTACCCCCTACACCACTTTCAATAACTTTGTAGAACAGTCCTGTATGCCAAATAGAATCAAATGCTTTTTGGAAGTCGATAAAGCAAGTGTATATTTTGGTATTATTTTGGTGGACATTGTCACCTATCCGGGTGTGTGGGGTGTATCTCAAGGCCATCAGACTGTTAAACAGCCACCACTAACATTGAGTGGCTGCTGCCAACACACTGACACTGACACTGACACTGACTCAACTCCAGCCACTTTAATAATGGGAATTGATGGGAAATGATGTAAATATATCACTAGCCACTTTAAACAATGCTACCTAATATAATGTTACTTACCCTACATTATTCATCTCATATGCATACGTATATACTGTACTCTATATCATCGACTGCATCCTTATGTAATACATGTATCACTAGCCACTTTAACTATGCCACTTTGTTTACATACTCATCTCATATGTATATACTGTACTCGATACCATCTACTGTATCTTGCCTATGCTGCTCTGTACCATCACTCATTCATATATCCTTATGTACATATTCTTTATCCCCTTACACTGTGTATAAGACAGTAGTTTTGGAATTGTTAGTTATCGCTTTTGTATCGCTAATTACTCTTGTTTAGATTTCTTTAGTTTTTTCCAATTTTGCCAGAAGTTGTGTGTGTTTATGGACTCCTCAATTAGTGTCAGCTGCTTGCTGTTGCACTGTGCTTTTTTGATTCTGAGTGTACGCTTATAGAGTTTTAAAGTCTCACAGTAATGAAGATGTAATTCATCATTATTTGGGTCTCTGTGCTTTTGGTTGGATAGTGTTCTAAGTTTTTTCCTTATAATTTTACAATCTGCATCAAACCAGTTTTTTTAACAATTTCAATTGTGCTTCTTTTGCCGTTTGCCTGAATATATAGTTGATGTTTTTTTACGGCCAGATTGATGCCTTCTTCACTGTGAGTGAATGTGTTATCCAGAAAGTTATTTAAGAGTGTTTGGATGTTTTGGTTACTGGTTGCTTTCTGGTATTCTTCTGTGCTGTTTGGGGCCCATCTGTATGAATGTCTGATGTTTTACAGCTGACTGGGCTGTGAATGTCTGATGTTGTACAGCTGACTGGGCTGTGAATGTCTGATGTTGTACAGCTGACTGGGCTGTGAATGTCTGATGTTGTACAGCTGACTGGGCTGTGAATGTCTGATGTTGTACAGCTGACTGGGCTGTGAATGTCTGATGTTGTACAGCTGACTGGGCTGTGAATGTCTGATGTTGTACAGCTGACTGGGCTGTGAATGTCTGATGTTGTACAGCTGACTGGGCTGTGAATGTCTGATGTTGTACAGCTGACTGGGCTGTGAATGTCTGATGTTGTACAGTTTACTGGGCTGTGAATGTCTGATGTTGTACTGGGCTGTGAATGTCTGATGTTGTACAGCTGACTGGGCTGTGAATGTCTGATGTTGTACAGCTGACTGGGCTGTGAATGTCTGATGTTGTACAGCTGACTGGGCTGTGATGTTGTACATCTTACTGGGCTGTGAATGTCTGATGTTGTACAGCTGACTGGGCTGTGAATGTCTGATGTTGTACTGGGCTGTGAATGTCTGATGTTGTACAGCTTACTGGGCTGTGAATGTCTGATGTTGTACAGCTGACTGGACTGTGAATGTCTGATGTTGTACAGCTTACTGGGCTGTGGATGTCTGTTGTACAGCTGACTGGGCTGTGATGTTGTACATCTTACTGGGCAGTGGATGTCTGATGTTGTACAGCTTACTGGGCTGTGAATGTCTGATGTTGTACAGCTGACTGGGCTGTGAATGTCTGATGTTGTACTGGGCTGTGAATGTCTGATGTTGTACAGCTGACTGGGCTGTGAATGTCTGATGTTGTACAGCTGACTGGACTGTGAATGTCTGATGTTGTACAGCTTACTGGGCTGTGAATGTCTGATGTTGTACAGCTGACTGGGCTGTGAATGTCTGATGTTGTACAGCTTACTGGGCTGTGAATGTCTGATGTTGTACAGCTGACTGGGCTGTGATGTTGTACAGCTTACTGGGCTGTGAATGTCTGATGTTGTACAGCTGACTGGGCTGTGAATGTCTGATGTTGTACAGCTGACTGGGCTGTGATGTTGTACAGCTGACTGGGCTGTGAATGTCTGATGTTGTACAGCTGACTGGGCTGTGAATGTCTGATGTTGTACAGCTTACTGGGCTGTGAATGTCTGATGTTGTACAGCTGACTGGGCTGTGAATGTCTGATGTTGTACAGCTGACTGGGCTGTGAATGTGTGGTTTTTTCCATGTCTGTTCTTTTGAGGAACAACATAATTTGGCTGTGATCAGACAGAGGTGTTAGTGGCTTGACAGTGAATGAGCTGAGAGAGAAAGGGTCAATGTCTGTAATCATATAGTCTACTGTATTGTGGCCAAGAGGTGAGCAGTACGTGAATCTCCCCAAAGAGTCCCCCCATTACCTACCATGACAAAGTACAGACCCAGGCTTCTACAGAGCTGCAAAAGATCCCTTCCGTTTTTGTTGACGGTGTTGTCACTGTTGTTTCTATGGGGAGATTAAGACAGTTAGAGACACTATGGCCTGTAATAATTCTCAGGCTGTTGCAGGAGCTTGACATAATGTTCCCTTTTCTTCCTGAGACGTAAAGACAACTTCCTTGTGTGTGTAATCTTGGCCAATCAAGAGTGAGTGTGCTGGTTTACCCATTGAGTGTGTGTGCTGTGTGTATGTTTAGCACATTGAGTGTGTGAGAGTTGTGTGCTAACCAGTGGTATAAAGTACTTATTAAGTAAAAATACATTCAAGTACTACTTGTTTTTTAATTTTTACAAATTGGGGTGTGGGCGGGGCTATCTGTACTTTACTTTACTATTTTTATTTTTTGGTCAACTTTTACTTCATTCCTGAAGAAAATAATGTACTTTTTACTCCGTACATTTTTCCTGACACCCAACAGTACTGGAAAATGTTGAATGATAAGCAGGTCAGGAAAATGATCCAATTCATGCAATGATCAAGAAAATATCCCTGGTCATCCTACCGTATCTGATTTGGCAGACTCACTAAACACAAATGCTTCTTTACACACCAGACCCCCCCAGACCCCCTGGGACTACACACCAGACCCCCCCAGACCCCCTGGGACTACACACCAGACCCCCCCAGACCCCCTGGGACTACACACCAGACCCCCCCAGACCCCCTGGGAAGACACACCAGACCTCCCCAGACCCCCTGGGACTGCACACCAGACCCCCCCAGACCCCCTGGGACTGCACACCAGACCCCCCCAAGACCCCCTGGGACTACACACCAGACTCCCTGGGACTACACACCAGACCCCCCCAGACCCCCTGGGACTACACACCAGACCCCCCCCAGACCCCCTGGGACTACACACCAGACCCCCTAGGACTACACACCAGACCCCACTAGACCCCCTGGGACTACACACCAGACCCCCCCAGACCCCCTGGGACTACACACCATACCCCCCCAGACCCCCTGGGACTACACACCAGACCCCCCAGACCCCCTGGGACTACACACCAGACCCCCCCCAGACCCCCTGGGACTACACACCAGACCCCCTAGGACTACACACCAGACCCCACTAGACCCCCTGGGACTACACACCAGACCCCCCCAGACCCCCTGGGACTACACACCATACCCCCCCAGACCCCCTGGGACTACACACCAGACCCCCCAGACCCCCTGGGACTACACACCAGACCCCCTGGGACTACACACCAGACCCCCCCAGACCCCCTGGTACTACACACCAGACCCCCTGGGACTACACACGAGACCCCACCAGACCCCCTGGGACTACACACCAAACCCCACCAGACCCTCCCAGACCCCCTGGGTCTACACACCAGACCCCACCAGACCCCTCAGACCCCCTGGGACTACACACCAGACCCCCCCAGACCCCCTGGGACTACACACCAGACCCCCTGGGACTACACACCAGACCCTCCCAGACCCCCTGGTACTACACACCAGACCCCCTGGGACTACACACCAGACCCCCCCAGACCCCCACAGACCCCCGGGGTCTGGGGGGGACTACACACTAGACCCACCCAGACCCCCTGGGACTACACACCAGACCCCCCCAGACAAGAAGAAGAAGTCATCATGTGCTCTCTACATCCGGGCCATGCTGCTGCTGCTGCTGTGTAAACAGTGTAGAGAATCAACCTAGCAGCAAACAGACTTCTGAATGAGGAGACCAGAGAACTCATTATATCAGCAACACATTCAGTACATTCTTCCCTGATTGCCCCTCTGATGGCTAGTTCAGACCTGTAGTACTTATGAAACCATCTAGCCAGCCACCGGCAGCTGACAAAAGTTTGGTTTCCAAGCATTCCCTGAATAGTTATAGATCTCGATGCACAGTTTTTCAAGGGCCTGACTCTGACACATTTGGTAAGTCATTGTTTTGTCTTAACGTTGTGGAGACCATTGGTATCGGGGCGGCAGGGTAGCCTAGTGGTTAAAGCGTTGGACTAGTAACCGGAAGGTTGTAAGTTCAAACCCCCGAGCTGACAAGGTACACATCTGTTGTTCTGCCGGCAGGGTAGCCTAGTGGTTAGAGCGTTGGACTAGTAACCGGAAGGTTGTAAGTTCAAACCCCCGAGCTGACAAGGTACAAATCTGTCGTTCTGCCCCTGAACAGGCAGGGGCACTGTTCCTAAGCCGTCATTGTAAATAAGAATTTGTTCTTAACTGACTTGCCTAGTTAAATAAAGATGTAAAAAAATAAATTATAATTGACACTGTCCCCATGACGATGACATTCCTGGGGTCTGGCTCCAGAAGTTATGAGTAAGGTGACATCTCACGGGAACTCTTTGGCAACAACCCCACTTCGTTCTGCATGGAGGGTTTGGTGCAGTGCGTATGAACCCACGTTTTCTCTTGGGTGCTCTACAAACCTGTGTTTTACTGAAACCAGACAGAACTAAAGAAAATACAACCTCTCACCTCTCTAATGTCATTATCCATCCTTACCCACCATAACATAACATAACACTAATCCACTATAACACTAACCCACCATAACACTACTCCACCATAACACTAACCCACCATAACACTAACCCTAACCCACCATAACCCTAACCCACCAGAACACTACCCCACCATAACACTAACCCACCATAACAATACCCCACCATAACACTAACCCACCATAACACTACCCCACTATAACACTAACCCACCATAACACTAACCCTCCATAACACTAACCCACCATAACACTAACACTAACCCACCATAACACTAACCCACCTTAACAATACCCCACCATAACACTAACCCACCATAACACTAACCCACCATAACACTAACCCACCATAACACTAACCCTAACCCATCATAATCCTAACCCACCATAATCCTAACCCACCATAACACTAACCCACCATAACACTAACCCACCATAACACTAACCCACCATAACACTAACCCACCATAACACTAACCCACCATAACACTAACCCACCATAACACTAACCCACCATAACACTAACCCACCATAACACTACCCCACCATAACACTAACCCACCATAACACTAACCCACCATAATCCTAACCCACCATAACACTAACCCACCATAACACTAACACTAACCCACCATAACACTAACCCACCATAACACTAACACTAACCCACCATAACACTAACCCACTATAACACTAACCCACCATAACACTAACACTAACCCACCATAACACTAACCCACCATAACACTACCCCACCATAACACAAACCCTAACCCACCATAACCCTAACCCACCATAACACTAACCCACCATAACACTACCACACTACAACACTAACCCACCATAACACTAACCCACCATAACACTAACCCACCATAACACTAACCCACCATAACACTACCCCACCATAACACTAACCCAACATAACACTAACCCACCATAACACTAACCCACCATAACACTAACCCACCATAACACTAACCCACCATAACACTAACCCTAACCCACCATAACCCTAACCCACCATAACACTAACCCACCATAACACTACCCCACTATAACACTAACCCACCATAACCCTAACCAACCATAACCCTAACCTAACCTACCATAACACTAACCCACTATAACACTAACCCACCATAACCTTAACCCACCATAACCTTAACCCACCATAACACTAACCCACCATAACCTTAACCCACCATAACACTAACCCACCATAACCCTAACCTAACCTACCATAACACTAACCCACTATAACACTAACCCACCACAACCTTAACCCACCATAACCTTAACCCACCATAACCTAACCCACCATAACCTTAACCCACCATAACCTTAACCCACCATAACTCTGACCGTAACCCACCATAACACTAACCCACCATAACACTAACCCTAACCAACCCACAGAATATTTTGGGAACCAAAACTTGCCCGTGCGGTAGGCCAAAATTGCATCACAACCTTAACCTTAGCCCTAACCCACTGGTCACGAACCCTAACCCACTGGTCATGAACCCTAACCCACTGGTCATGAACCCTAACCCACTGGTCATGAACCCTAACCCACTGGTCATGAACCCTAACCCACTGGTTATGAACCCTAACCCACTGGTCATGAACCCTAACCCACTGGTTATGAACCCTAACCCACTGGTTATGAACCCTAACCCACTGGTCATGAACCCTAACCCACTGGTTATGAACCCTAACCCACTGGTCATGAACCCTAACCCACTGGACATGAACCCTAACCCACTGGTCATGAACCCTAACCCACTGGTCATGAACCCTAACCCACTGGTCATGAACCCTAACCCACTGGTCATGAACCCTAACCCACTGGTCATGAACCCTAACCCACTGGTCATGAACCCTAACTCAGTTTGTAACTGTAAGCACAAAGCAGCATTTATGTGTCCGATTTTCTTAGACTGCCACATTGCACATCTATAAGCATTTCATGAACATGCTATAACAGGTCCGAACTGCCTTATTCAAGATTAATTAAGTAAATATCTGCCGTTCTGCCCTTGAGCAAGGCAGTTAACTCCCAACATCAAGTGTTCCCCGGGCGCCAATGACGTGGACGTCGATTAAGGAAGCCTCTCGCACCTCTCTGATTCAGAGGGGTTGGGTTAAATGTGGAAGAGACGTTTCGGTTGAAAGCATTCAGTTGTTCAACTGACTAGGCATTCCCATTTCCCTTTTGCTTTCCTCTCCTTACACACAGGTTGATATGCACAATAGGTTGACTGGGGAGGTGATGAACCAGTCAAAGTCCTACAATAATATGGTATTCTGTGGGTGTCCCCGAAATATAAGTCTGGTATAATATAATATAATATAAGTTGTACAAATTTAAGTCTAACACATCAACAGTGTGATTTTTTGGGGTTCAATTGAACTAATTATTGTCTTTTTAAAAATGTATTTATGAAAATCCAACCTTGTTTAGCATTGTCTTGTCCAAATATGGAATGATTCCACTATTTGTAGCCATATGCATCACTTTCAATTAGAGACTGAATCTATTGTTGTTGCTAATCCTTATTGTGGCTAACCTCACATATGGAAACAATTAGAGACTGAATCTATTGTTGTTGCTAATCCTTATTGTGGCTAACCTCACATATGGAAACAATTAGAGACTGAATCTATTGTTGTTGCTAATCCTTATTGTGGCTAACCTCACATATGGAAACAATTAGAGACTGAATCTATTGTTGTTGCTAATCCTTATTGTGGCTAACCTCACATATGGAAACAATTAGAGACTGAATCTATTGTTGTTGCTAATCCTTATTGTGGCTAACCTCACATATGGAAACAATTAGAGACTGAATCTATTGTTGTTGCTAATCCTTATTGTGGCTAACCTCACATATGGAAACAATTAGAGACTGAATCTATTGTTGTTGCTAATCCTTATTGTGGCTAACCTCACATATGGAAACAATTAGAGACTGAATCTATTGTTGTTGCTAATCCTTATTGTGGCTAACCTCACATATGGAAACAATTAGAGACTGAATCTATTGTTGTTGCTAATCCTTATTGTGGCTAACCTCACATATGGAAACAATTAGAGACTGAATCTATTGTTGTTGCTAATCCTTATTGTGGCTAACCTCACATATGGAAACAATTAGAGACTGAATCTATTGTTGTTGCTAATCCTTATTGTGGCTAACCTCACATATGGAAACAATTAGAGACTGAATCTATTGTTGTTGCTAATCCTTATTGTGGCTAACCTCACATATGGAAACAATTAGAGACTGAATCTATTGTTGTTGCTAATCCTTATTGTGGCTAACCTCACATATGGAAACAATTAGAGACTGAATCTATTGTTGTTGCTAATCCTTATTGTGGCTAACCTCACATATGGAAACAATTAGAGACTGAATCTATTGTTGTTGCTAATCCTTATTGTGGCTAACCTCACATATGGAAACAATTAGAGACTGAATCTATTGTTGTTGCTAATCCTTATTGTGGCTAACCTCACATATGGAAACAATTAGAGACTGAATCTATTGTTGTTGCTAATCCTTATTGTGGCTAACCTCACATATGGAAACAATTAGAGACTGAATCTATTGTTGTTGCTAATCCTTATTGTGGCTAACCTCACATATGGAAACAACACGATTTTTCTGTATCTTAATTTGTCATGTTTTAAAAGGTTCGTAATGTGCAGAAGTCTAGTGAAATACTAAATGTTTAATAAGTTTACGACGATTTTGTAATGTTATTTGACCCACAGAGCGACACACAGTGTCGTCCGGGTTTGGCCGGTGTCGGCCGTCATTGTAAATAAGGATTTTTTCTTAACTGACTTGCCCAGTTAAATAACGGTTACAGTTGGTAAAGTGTGTTGAACTTGGGCTTGGTTAGCAGGTAGCTAGCCTGCTAACTAACTACATTAGTGAATAATGGCGGAACGCTAGCTAGCTTTAACAGACCGTGTTACTAGTTTGTACTCACTGAAATATGTATTACTATGAGTCTGAAATGGGGAAATGCATTTACATGGTTTGAATATTAATATTTTGCTAAAGTCAATAGCTACTAGCTAATAGGATTATTCAGCCTCAGCACTTGTTTTCTGTGCTAGCAACCTCAGGAAAATTGAAATAAAATGTTAATATTTTAATTCTGTTTTCTGTCTGTTTTATTTGATGTTTAAGTGAAGAATGTTTATGAAAGCTTTGTAGTTAAATACTTTATGAAAATTAAAAATGACAGTACAATAACTGCATAGAATTTATACATAGACCCTTCCTGTGTGTGTTACAGATCAGTATGACTAACGTTGTGAGGAGGGCTGTTAATAGAGTGTTTATGTTAATGGTGAGATGGAAACCGTGTTTATGTTAACGGAGAGATGGAATCCGTGTGGTAACTAGAGCGTTTATGGTAATGGAGAGATGGAATCCGTGTGGTAACTAGAGTGTTTATGGTAATGGAGAGATGGAATCCGTGTGGTAACTAGAGTGTTTATGGTAACGGAGAGATGGAATCCGTGTGGTAACTAGAGTGTTTATGGTAATGGAGAGATGGAATCCGTGTGGTAACTAGAGTGTTTATGGTAATGGAGAGATGGAATCCGTGTGGTAACTAGAGTGTTTATGGTAATGGAGAGATGGAATCCGTATTTATGGTAATGGAGAGATGGAATCCGTGTGGTAACTAGAGCGTTTATGATAATGGAGAGATGGAATCCGTGTGGTAACTAGAGTGTTTATGGTAACGGAGAAATGGAATACGTGTGGTAACTAGAGCGTTTATGGTAACGGAGAGATGGAATCCGTGTGGTAACTAGAGTGTTTATGTAATGGAGAGATGGAATCCGTGTGGTAACTAGAGTGTTTATGGTAATGGAGAGATGGAATCCGTGTGGTAACTAGAGTGTTTATGGTAATGGAGAGATGGAATCCGTGTGGTAACTAGAGTGTTTATGGTAATGGAGAGATGGAATCCGTATTTATGGTAATGGAGAGATGGAATCCGTGTGGTAACTAGAGTGTTTATGGTAACGGAGAGATGGAATCCGTGTGGTAACTAGAGCGTTTATGTCACGAACCTCGCCGAAGATGGTACCTCTTCCTGTTCAGGCGGTGCTCGGCGGTCGTCGTCTCCGGCCTATTAGCTGCCATCGATTCCCTTTCCGTTTGTGTTTGTTATTGGGTAATTGGGTACACCTGTTTTGTATTAGGGTTTGTTTGTAGGTTATTTAAGGGCACTAGGCCCGCTGGGTATTTGTGCGGGCTTGTTTCTTGTTACTCTGTGTTTGATGGTGTTATTTGTTCGTGTCTTTATTCTCCAGACTATTTTTGTCCTGTTGTTTGGACTGGCAACTTGTATACGCCCTGTGTGTTGGCGTGACCGTTTTGTTGCGCTGGTGAATAAATTTGACAAACGACTGAACCCTGCTCTCTGCGCCTGATTCCACCCACCACTCCTAGTTTACGTAACAGTTTATGGTAACGGAGAGATGGAATCCGTATTTATTGTAACGGAGAGATGGAATCCGTGTGAAAGCTAGAGAGTTCCCAAACCACCAGAAGTCAGCTAGGAGCAGCACTTAGAGAACCAGAGACTACTGGAGACAATAACTTTACAAAGAGAAAGATCAGCAGCTAACATAAACAGCCAGCGGCAACAAACCAGCTGGGAGCATCACTTAAAGAACCAGACACCCAGGCTGTCTCAAATAGCACCCCCTTCCCTATAATGTTCACTAAGTTCAACCAGGGCCCATAGGGGCGACTTTATAGGCCAGGGTATTGGGTACCATCTCTCAGCCAAAGACTTACAGACTCATTTACATTCCAGGGAAAGCTAAGTAGTTTGTTGTTTTATATTCCACGCGTTGTTCATGACAATGCTAGTTGATATGCCGGCGTCTTCACAAAGTGGGCAGTACCTCTTATACTGTTCCACGTATCTGTAGAAAGGGAAAGGGGGGAAACCTAGTCAATTATGGAACTGTAATGCATTCATCTGAAATGTGTCTTCCACATTTAACCCAACCCCTATGAATCAGAGAGCTGCCTTAACCCACAGCCACGTCACTAAGCAGAATGTTGTGTTTCTGCCAAGAGAGAGAGTTGGTATCAATGCCAAGAGAGAGAGAGTTGGCATCCATGTTCAAAGTATTGCACTATTAACCCTATGGGCCTGG